>NC_074692.1:36278184-36382481 GCF_029448725.1 Salvelinus fontinalis
TCTCTCTCTCTCTCTCTCTCTCTCTCTCTCTCTCTCTCTCTCTCTCAATATTCAATTCAATTCAAGGGGCTTTATTGGCATGGGACACTTATGTTAACATTGCCAATGCAAGTGAAGTAGATAATAAACAAAAGTGAAATAAACAATACATATTAAAAAGTACAAAAGGGAAAATAAATAAACATAAATATGAATTGTATTTATAGTGGTGTTTGTTCTTCACTGGTTGCCCTTTTCTTGTGGCAACAGGTCACAAATATTGCTGCTGTGATGTCACACTGTGGAATTTCACCCAGTAGATGGCACGACGCCTCCAGTGATGATCCATGGCCCGAAGCCTGCAGTGACGATCCATGGCCCGTCGCCTGCAGTGACGATCCATGTCATGAAGCCTGCAGTGACGATCCATGGCCCGAAGCCTGCAGTGACGATCCATGGCCCGTCGCCTCCAGTGACGATCCATGGCCCGAAGCCTGCAGTGACGATCCATGGCCCGAAGCCTGCAGTGACGATCCATGGCCCGTTGCCTGCAGTGACGATCCATGGCCCGTCGCCTCCAGTGACGATCCATGGCCCGTCGCCTCCAGTGACGATCCATGGCCCGAAGCCTCTAGTGACGATCCATGGCCCGAAGCCTGCAGCGACGATCCATGGCACGAAGCCTCCTGCGACGATCCATGGCACGAAGCCTCCGGCGACGATCAATGGCACAAAGCCTCCGGCGACGATCTATGGCACGAAGCCTCCGGCGACGGTCCCCGGTCGGGAGCCTGCAGAGACAATCGGTGGTTCGGTTCCTCCAGCAGTGATCTACGGTCCGGAGACCGCGACGACGTTCTACGGTCCGGAGGCCCCGGCGACGATCCCCGCACCAGAGGCGCCACCGCAGTGGGGGGGGAGCCTCAAGCGGAGCGGGGTCTGCGTCCCGCACCGGAGCCTCCCCTGAGATGAGATGCCCACCCGGACCCTCCCCTATAGGTTCAGGTTTGCGCCCGGAGTCCGCACCTTTGGGAGGGGGGGGGGGGGGGGGGGGGAGTATTGTCACGCCTTGACCTCAGAGAGCCTTTTTTATTCTCTATTTGGTTAGGTCAGGGTGTGACTTGGGTGGGCAAATCTATGTTTCTATTTCTTTGTTGGCCTAGTATGGTTCCCAATCAGAGGCAGCTGTTTATCGTTGTCTCTGATTGGGGATCATACTTAGGCAGCCCTTTTTCCCACCCACAGTTGTGGGATCTTGTTTTTGTACAGTTACTGTGTAGCCTGCAGAATGTTACGTTCGTTTATCTTCTTTTTTTTTTTTTGGTGTTCATCAAAATTAAGAAAGATGTACGCTTACTACGCTGCACCTTGGTCTCATTCCAACAACGGACGTAACAGAGTTGATCAAATTGTTTTCAAGTTCTTTGTGTATCTGTGTAATCTGATGGAAATATGTGTCTCTAATATGGTCATACATTTGGCAGGATGTTAGGAAGTGCTGCTCAGTTTCTCATTTTCTCATCTCATTTTGTGAGCAGTGTGCACATAGCCTGTCTTCTTTTGAGAGCCAGGTGTGCCTTCGGCAGCCTTTCTCAATAGCAAGGCTCACTGAGTCTGTACATAGGTAACTATTTCCTTCATTTTGGGTCAGTCACAGTGATCAGGTATTCTGCCACTGTGTACTCTCTGTTTAGGACCTAATAGCATTCTAGTTTGCTCTGTTTTTTGGTAAATTCTTTCCAATGTGTCAAGTAATAATCTTTTTGTTTTCTCATGATTTGGTTGGGTCTAATTGTGTTGCTGTTTTGGGGATCTGTGAGGTCTGTTTGTGTTAGTGAACAGAGCCCCAGGACCAGCTTGCTTAGGGGGCTATTCTCCAGGTTCATTCCTCTGTAGGTGATGGCTTTGTTATGGAAGGTTTGGGAATCACTTTCTTTTAGGTGGTTGTAGAATTGAACAGCTCTTTTCTGGATTTTAATAATTAGCGGGTGTCGGCCTAATTCTGCTCTGCATGCATTATTTGGTGTTCTACGTTGTACACGGAGGATATTCTTGCAGAATTCTGCATGCAGAGTCTCAATTTGGTGTTTGTCCCATTTTGTGAAAGGAAGGAAGTGAGGAACAGTGGAGAGATAGATAGATAGATAGACAGAGATAGATAGATAGGTTATCAGTCCCCCAGGAAGGTAGTCCTCAGTGAGGAACAGTGGAGATATAGATATATAGATAGATAGATAGATAGGTTATCAGTCCTCCAGGAAGGTAGTCCTCAGTGAGGAACAGTGGAGATATAGATATATAGATAGATAGATAGGTTATCAGTCCCCCAGGAAGGTAGTCCTCAGTGAGGAACAGTGGAGATATAGATATATATATAGATAAATAGGTTATCAGTCCTCCAGGAAGGTAGTCCTCAGTGAGGAACAGTGGAGATATAGACATATAGATAGATAGATATAGATATATAGATAGATAGATAGATAGGTAATCAGTCCCCCAGGAAGGTAGTCCTCAGTGAGGAACAGTGGAGAGAGATAGATATATAGATAGATAGGTTATCAGTCCCCCAGGAAGGTAGTCCTCAGTGAGGAACAGTGGAGAGAGATAGATAGATAGATAGATAGGTTATCAGTCCCCTAGGAAGGTAGTCCTCAGTGAGGAACAGCGGAGGAGGAGGATAATATGAGCATCACATGGAATAAAAAGTACAATATTGTATACGTTATAGTATACGTTGGAATGGAAATTAGATAACTAGCCGAAATCACATTGTAAGTACACACTATGCCAGATATTTGTTTTCTATTATTGTAAGCTGGATGTTAACTACATAGGATGCTTCCCCAAGAGCACCATATTCCCTATATGGTCCACTACTTTTGACCAGAGCCTTAGTGAGTAGCAACAGGGTTCTATATCAGACACACAGCCATAGAGTACTGAAGCTCTCATTGTGCTGATGTCATTCCAGCCTGTCTGGCTGTTTGCATTTCTAGGCCATGATACAGACCGTCTGAGCAAACGTTTGTCTTTGTGTGTGTGTGTGTGTGTGTGTGTGAGGTTTGTATATGTGGAATCTCACCAGACCCAAGATGCAGGTGCTGTGGGATGGTTGAGGTATGTCTGACACTATGTCTGGAGGGAAGTCCCACACTACAATACAAACAAACACACTACATCATCCTCGGAGAACGCAACCAAACAATATCAATAATCAAAACAGCATTACTGGCATGCTCTGCCTTGAAGGAGAACCATGCTAAAAGGCAAGTCAGAACCCATTGCCTAACCGTTATCTGGCATCACTGTGTGTGTGTGTGTGTGTGTGTGTGTGTGTGTGTGTGTGTGTGTGTGTGTGTGTGTGTGTGTGTGTGTGTGTGTGTGTGTGTGTGTGTGTGTGTGTGTGTGTGTGTGTGTGTGTGTGTGTGTGTGTGTGTGTGAGAGAGAGAGAGAGAGAGAGAGAGAGAGAGAGAGAGAGAGAGAGAGAGAGAGAGAGAGAGAGAGACCGGCAAGTCGTCTCCAGGGCCTGTAGCTGTGTGTTGTTGTGTATCGCTGAGACTTCATCTCAGAAACAACATGACATCATTCCTTTTTTTTTTCTTCATTTTGATAGAAATCAGCTTCAGTGACTCTCTGTGAAGAAATGGAATAACTCACCTTATCTTCAACGGAGAAGGCAAACCATTCAGTTCTATTTGAAATGTGTTTTTTGGCATCGACTGGGGGAAGTGAAGCAATGTGAATATGACTTCAGAAGACGTATACAAAGAGATCCTGAAACGGGTGGCTGAGGAGATTCGCTAGTATTTTTTCATATTTTGTGTTTATTATGCTTCTCCATTCTCCAGCAGATACTCTTCCTGGGGTCCAGCAACATTAAGGCAGTTATAGAATTAAAAAATACGTTACAATACATTCACAGATTTCACACTGTGTTCCCTCGGGCCCCTACTCCACCACTACCACATACTGTATCTACAGTACAAAATCCATGGATAGTGCGTATGTTATCGTGTGTGTGTATGCATGTGTCTGTGCCTATGTCTGTGTTACTTCACAGTGTTTCATAAGGTGTATTTTTATCTGTTTTTTAAATCTAATTTTACTGCTTGCATCAGTTACTTGATGTGGAATAGAGTTCCATCTAGTCATGGTTCTATGTAGTACTGTGTGCCTCCCATAGTCTGTTCTGGACTTGGGAACTGTGAAGAGAACTCTGGTGGCATAACTCGTGGGGTATGCATCGGTGTCAGTAGTTCAAACAGACAGATCGGTGCATTCAACATGTCAATACCTCTCACAAATACAAGTAGTGATAAAGTCAATCTCTCCTCCACTTTGAACCAGGAGATATTGACATGCATATTATTAATGTTAACTTTCTGTGTATATCCAAGAGCCAGCCGTGCTGCCCTGTTTTGAGACAGTTACAATTTTCCTGAGTCCCTTTTTGTGGCACCTGACCACACGACTGAACAGTAGTCCAGGTGGGACAAAACTAGGGTCTGTAGGACCTGCTGTAATGGGTGTGTGCTGGTGGCAGGGAAGTCAGGCGCAGGAGAGTGAATTTGGTATAAACGGAGCAGTTTAATGAATATCCCAAAAAATTCCGAAAACCAAAATATACAAAGTAAAATAGGAGGGTGCAAAACCCGTCGGACACCAGAACATCACTAGCACCAATACATACAACAAACAATCACAGACAAAGACATGAGGGGAAACAGAGGGTTAAATACACAACATGTAATTGGTGGGATTGGAACCAGGTGTGATGGAAGAGGTGTGATGGAAGACAAGACAAAACCAATGGAAAATGACAAATCTGAGGTTTGTAGTTTTTCAACTCGTCGCCTATCGAATATACAGTGGGATATTGGTCATATTGCACTTCCTAAGGCTTCCACTAGATGTCAACAGTCTTTAGAACATTGTTTGATGCTTCTACTGTGAAGAAATCTATAATTCCATCATAATAGTTGTATCTTTTATCAATGTTTATTATGAGTATTACTATAAATTGATGTGGCTCTCTGCAAAATCACTGGATGTTTTGGAACTACTGAACGCAACGCGCCAATGTAAACTCTACTACTGAACGCAACGCGCCAATGTAAAAAGATTTTTCTATATAAATATTAACTTTATTTAACAAAACATACATGTATTGTGTAACATGAAGTCCTATGAGTGTCATCTGATGAAGATCATCAAAACATTTTATCTCTATTTCTGCTTTTTGTGACTCCTCTCTTTGGCTGGAAAAATGGCTGTGTTTTTCTGTGACTAGGTGCTGACCTAACATAATCGTTTGGTGTGCTTTCGTCGTAAAGCCTTTTTGAAATCTGACACTGTGGTGGGATTAACAACAAGTTTATCTTTAAAATGGTGTAAAATACTTCTATGTTTGAGGAATTTTAATTATGAGATTTCTGTTGTTTTGAATTTAGCGCCCTGCACTTTCACTGCCTGTTGTCATATCGATCCCGTTAACGGGATCCCAGCCATAAGAAGATTTAAGAAGGTAGAGCAACGCTTTATTGTGGACGGACTTCTCCCCATGTAAGCTACTGTTGTTTCAATATGTTTTGACCATGACAGTTTACAATCCAGGGTTACTCAAAGCAGTTTAGTCACCTTAACTTGCTCAATTTCCACATGATTTATTACAAGATTTAGTTGAGGTTTAGGATTTAGTGAATGATTTGTCGCAAATACAATGCTTACAACAGGTAACTCTTTATCCACATTATAGCAGGGGGTGTAAAGCCATAACACATACGTTTTTTTTCAGCAGCAGACTATGATCGATAATGTCAAAAGCCGCACTGAAGACTAGTAAAACAATAAAGATGTTAACATTTCTATTCAGAAGCCCAATGCAATTCTCATGGTTTTACTGGAGGGACTAAAGCTTAGTTAGGGCTGAAGATATCAGCTACGAGGACTAGTGTGGTTGTTGCTGTGATTTTTTCCTTTGCAGTTTTTTTATAACCAATCACATTGTGTTTTACTGCCTGAGGGGTGTATGTCAAGAGAGGCCAGGGTCAAGGGTTCGTTGGGCTGACCTTCACATGGAGGCTCCTGGACGTGCTGGATCTGATCTGTATCCTTTTTAAAACAGATTTAATGAACACTTAAAAAGGACAGAAACTATACAATCATTAGACAACGAATTCACTGTTGTGAATTTGTGTTGTGAATTTGTTGTCTATAAAATCTATTGGTGACAGAACACAGCTCATAATAATGGCTGGAATGAAGCAAATGGAATGACACCAAACCATGTGTTTGATGTATTTGATACCAATCCACTCCTTCCGCTCCAGTCATTACCACGAGCCGGTCCTCCCCAATTTAGGTGCCACCAACCTCCTGTGATACAGTCAGTAAAGTCTGCTGCATATGTTGTTGTGAATGCTGCTCAGTTCGGTTTTACCCGTTCAGTCTGGTTTTGACCTGTTCAGTCTGGTTTCTACCTGTTCAGTCTGGAATTGACCCGTTCAGTCTGGTTTTGACCTGTTCAGTCTGGTTTCGACCTGTTCAATCTGGTTTTGACCTGTTCAATCTGGTTTTGACCTGTTCAATCTGGTTTTGACCTGTTCAGTCTGGTTTTTACCAGGCTACGTGATCAGCACTGGCACTGGTAAAGCATCAGCATGTTAAAGGGAATCATTTTGAGGAACAGAATCGTTCATCTTCATTACATAATGAATCTCTCATCTTCATCACATAATCCATATTTTATCTTCATACCATAACAAAAATGTATTTGGGTTGCAAAGTGAAAATCAGGGGTTGTGTGTAGTCTGAGCGCAATATAGTCGATCTCAAACACTTCTTTAAATAACCAGGATGAGGTCCAGATACTAACACAGGTAGAGTATGGGATCTTTACAATGCCTGTACATCAACATAATCTAAATATCCTGTAATATGTGGTTCTTACTGTAGCATAATATTTGTAGCTGGAATGTAACGTTCGTCTTCCTCCTCGTCTGAGGAGAAGCAAGGATCGGACCAAAGCGCAGCGTGGTTTGAATACATACTATCGTTTATTAAACGAAGACGAAAAAACACTTGAACAAACTACAAAACGTTAACAGACCTGAACTTGAGAACATATAAAACAAGAACGCACGAACAGGAACAAATGAACGAAACAGTACCGTGTGGCGAACAAACACAGACACAGCAACAGTCACCCACAAACAACCAGTGAAAACAGCCTACCTTAATATTGCTCCCAATCGGAGACAATGACAAACACCTGTCTCTGATTGAGAACTATATTAGGCCAACCGAACAAACCTAAACATAGAAACAAATAACATAGACTGCCCACCCCAACTCACGCCCTGACCATACTAAATAAATACAAAACAAGGGAAATAAGGTCAGGAACATGACATGGAACTTACCCCGTGTGTAAAGAGGCATTGTCTGACTAATTGGAATAGATTAGGGTTAGAGCGATGAACTGTGATCTACTTTAATGTCTGAAGCATTAGAATAGATTAGGGTTAGAGCGATGAACTGTGATCTACTTTAATGTCTGAAGCATTAGAATAGATTAGGGTTAGAGCGATGAACTGTGATCTACTTTAATGTCTGAAGCATTAGAATAGATTAGGGTTAGAGCGATGAACTGTGATCTACTTTAATGTCTGAAGCATTAGAATAGATTAGGGTTAGAGCGATGAACTGTGATCTACTTTAATGTCTGAAGCATTAGAATAGATTAAGGTTAGGGTGATGAACTGTGATCTACTTTAATGTCTGAAGCATTAGAATAGATTAGGGTTAGGGTGATGAACTGTGATCTACTTTAATGTCTGAAGCATTAGAATAGATTAAGGTTAGGGTGATGAACTGTGATCTACTTTAATGTCTGAAGCATTGGAATAAATTGGGGTTTGGGTGGTGAACTGTGATCTACTTTAATGTCTGAAGCATTGGAATACATTGGGGTTTGGGCGGTGAACTGTGATCTACTTTAATGTCTGAAGCATTGGAATACATTGGGGTTTGGGTGATGAACTGTGATCTACTTTAATGTCTGAAGTATTGGAATACATTAGGGTTTGGGTGAGGAACTGTGATCTACTTTAATGTCTGAAGCATTGGAATACATTAGGGTTTGGGTGAGGAACTGTGATCTACTTTAATGTCTGAAGCATTAGAATAGATTAAGGTTAGGGTGATGAACTGTGATCTACGTTAATGTCTGAAGCATTGGAATACATTGGGGTTTGGGTGATGAACTGTGATCTACTTTAATGTCTGAAGCATTAGAATAGATTAAGGTTAGGGTGATGAACTGTGATCTACTTTAATGTCTGAAGCATTAGAATAGATTAAGGTTAGGGTGATGAACTGTGATCTACTTTAATGTCTGAAGCATTGGAATACATTAGGGTTTGGGTGATGAAGTGTGATCTACTTTAATGTCTGAAGCATTGGAATACATTAGGGTTTGGGTGATGAACTGTGATCTACTTTAATGTCTGAAGCATTGGAATACATTAGGGTTTGGGTGAGGAACTGTGATCTACTTTAATGTCTGAAGCATTGGAATACATTAGGGTTTGGGTGATGAACTGCGATCTACGTTAATTTCTGAAGCATTGGAATACATTAGGGTTTGGGTGATGAACTGTGATCTACTTTAATGTCTGAAGCATTGGAATACATTGGGGTTTGGGTGATGAACTGTGATCTACTTTAATGTCTGAAGCATTGGAATACATTAGGGTTTGGGTGATGAAGTGTGATCTACTTTAATGTCTGAAGCATTGGAATACATTGGGGTTTGGGTGATGAACTGTGATCTACTTTAATGTCTGAAGCATTGGAATACATTAGGGTTTGGGTGATGAAGTGTGATCTACTTTAATGTCTGAAGCATTGGAATACATTAGGGTTTGGGTGATGAACTGTGATCTACTTTAATGTCTGAAGCATTGGAATACATTAGGGTTTGGGTGATGAAGTGTGATCTACTTTAATGTCTGAAGCATTGGAATACATTAGGGTTTGGGTGATGAACTGTGATCTACTTTAATGTCTGAAGCATTGGAATACATTGGGGTTTGGGTGATGAACTGTGATCTACTTTCATTTTGCACCCACTGACAGCTAAACAATGTGGTTCAGATTGATATCGTCATAAATGTTGTGAGAAAGAACTAACTCAGTCTCCTAAAGTTGTTAAAACATGAGAGGTTACGGCCTTGACGTCCCAGCTGAAAAACACTGCGGTGATGAAGGTTTGATTCCTGTCTTCCTGAACATCCACACTAACATCAAAACAACTCCCTAAACAGCGTGTTGACAGAGCGTGAACACACACACACACACACACACACACACACACACACACACACACACACACACACACACACACACACACACACACACACACACACACACACACACACACACACACACACACACACACACACACGTACAGCGCAACGCTTTCATCCTCATTTCCATCTCGTAAACCTGATGAGGTCATAAAAAATCCCTCCTTTCTTTTCATTTGGCAGGGGCGGAGGGTTTGTGTGTGTCTGTGTGTGTCTGTGTGCGTGTGTGTGTGTGTACGGCCCACCCTCCCAACGTTCCAGGGAATCCTGGGCAGAGGTTTCTGCTAGCTGGGGTTTTATCATGGAAATGATTCTGAGCCTTCCAGGTAAAGGAAAAGAAGCGGTAATGTTGTGAAGTGAACTTTACTTATGAGCGTGTTTCCAAAACTCAAGACATCTGTTTTAAACCTGGAGGGGATGAACGGGGAAAACAAAAGGGTCAGCCTACCTAATTATCCCTATAGCTTTGGTTCATGAGCCAATTATGATCCTATTGATGTTTTATACAAATACACAGAATGTGAAGAATGTTGCCATATTTCAGTCCCTTACGTCTGATTGGCCAACTGTTACAGCTGAATGTAAGAAGAGATACTAGTTTTTGTGACACTGTGGTGTCCACTCAATCTCTATGACAATCTCCATGACAACAGAGAAGTAGTGTGGTCCCGTGTGGCTCAGTTGGTAGAGCATGGCGCTTGCTACGCCAGGGTTGTGGGTTCAATTCCCACGGGGGGACCAGGGTTCAATTCCCACGGGGGGACCAGGATGAATATGTATGAACTTTCCAATTTGTAAGTCGCTCTGGATAAGAGTGTCTGCTAAATGACTTAAATGTAAAAGTAGTACAGTGTTTAATGACATGCAATTACAAATATAATTTTAAATAGCATAAGTAGCAATGTTAAACATATTGGAAATACACTAAATGGCCAAAGAGTATGTGGACGCCTGTTCGTCGAACATCTCATTCCAAAATCATGGGCATTAATATGGAGTTGGTCCCCCCCATTTGCTGCTATAACAGCCTCCACACTTCTGGGAAGGCTTTCCACTAGATGTTGGAACTTTGCTGCGGGGTCTTTCTTCCATTCAGCCACATGAGCATTAGTGAGGTCGGGCACTGATGTTGGATGCTTAGGCCTGGCTCCCAGTCAGTGTTCCAATTCATCTCAAAGGTGTTTGATGAGGTTAAGGTCAAGGCTCTTTGCAGGCCAGTCAAGCTTTTCCACAACGATCTCGACAAACCACTTCTGTATGGATCTCGCTTTGTGCACGGGGGCACTGTCATGCTGAAACAGGAAAGGGCCTTTCCTAAACTGATGCCACAAAGGTGGAAACACAGAATCATCTAGAATTTCATTGTCTGCTGTAGCTGTAATATTTCCCTTCACTGGAACTAAAGGACCCAAACCACGAAAAACAGCTCCAGACCATTATTCCTCCTCCACCAAACTTTACAGTTGGCACTATGCATTGGGCAAGTAGCATTCTTCTGGCATCCGCAAAACCCAGATTTGTCTGTCCGACTGCCAGATGGTGAAGCATGATTAATCACTCCAGAGAACAAATTCTATGGAGATTGCATGGCTGTGTGATCGATTTTATACACCTGTAAACAATGAGTGTGGCTGAAATAGCCTAATCTACTAATTTGAAGAATTTTGGCCATGTAGTGTGACCAAATTCAAAGCTCCAAAAAAAGAGTGATCATCAACTACTTCTGATATGCCCTGTAGTAGCAGTAGCAGTAGTAACAATAACAGTAACAGTAACAGTAACAGTAGCAGTAACAGTAGCAGTAACAGTAACAGTAACAGTAGCAGTAGCAGTAACAGTAACAGTAGCAGTAACAGTAGCAGTAACAGTAACAGTAACAGTAACAGTAACAGTAGCAGTAGCAGTAACAGTAACAGTAGCAGTAGCAGTAGCAGTAGCAGTAACAGTAGCAGTAACAGTAGTAGTAACAGTAACAGTAACAGTAACAGTAACAGTAGTAGTAGCAGTAGCAGTAGCAGTAGCTGTGGCAGTAACAGTAACAGTAGCAGTAACAGTAGCAGTAACAGTAGCAGTAGCAGTAGCAGTAGTAGTAACAGTAGCAGTAGCAGTAACATTAACAGTAGTAGTAGTAGTAGCAGTAACAGTAACAGTAGCAGTAGCAGTAGCAGTAGCAGTAACAGTAGCAGTAACAGTAGCAGTAACAGTAGTAGTAACAGTAACAGTAGCAGTAGCAGTAACAGTAGTAGTAGTAGTAGCAGTAACAGTAGCAGTAGCAGTAGCAGTAGCAGTAACAGTAGCAGTAACAGTAGTAGTAGTAGTAGCAGTAACAGTAACAGTAGCAGTAGCAGTAGCAGTAACAGTAACAGTAGCAGTAGCAGTAACAGTAACAGTAGCAGTAACAGTAACAGTAACAGTAGCAGTAACAGTAACAGTAGCAGTAGCAGTAACAGTAACAGTAGCAGTAACAGTAGCAGTAGTAGTAGCAGTAACAGTAACAGTGACAGTAGTAGTAGCAGTAACAGTAGTTCTAACAGTAACAGTAACAGTAGCAGTAACAGTAACAGTAACAGTAGCAGTAACAGTAACAGTAGCAGTAACAGTAGCAGTAGCAGTAGTAGTAACAGTAACAGTAGTTCTAACAGTAACAGTAGCAGTAACAGTAGTAGTAACAGTAACAGTAGTTCTAACAGTAACAGTAACAGTAGCAGTAGCAGTAACAGTAACAGTAACAGTAGCAGTAACAGTAGTAGTAACAGTAACAGTAGTAGTAACAGTAACAGTAGTTCTAACAGTAACAGTAACAGTAGTAGTAACAGTAGCAGTAACAGTAGTAGTAACAGTAACAGTAACAGTAACAGTAACAGTAGTAGTAACAGTAACAGTAGTTCTAACAGTAACAGTAGTAGTAACAGTAACAGTAACAGTAACAATAACAGTAGTTCTAACAGTAACAGTAGTAGTAACAGTAACAGTAACAGAAACAGTAACAGTAGCAGTAACAGTAACAGCAGCAGTAACAGTAACAGTAGCAGTAACAGTAACAGTAACAGTAACAGTAGCAGTAACAGTAACAGTAACAGTAACAGTAGCAGTGACAGTAGCAGTAACAGTAACTGTAACTGTAACAGTAGCGGTAACAGTAATAGTAACAGTAAGAGTAACAGTAGTAGTAACAGTAACAGTAGCAGTAACAGTAACAGTAACAGTAGCAGTAACAATAACAGTAACAGTAACAGTAACAGTAACAGTAGTAGTAACAGTAACAGTAGCAGTAACAGTAACAGTAGTTCTAACAGTAACAGTAACAGTAACAGTAGCAGTAACAGTAGCAGTAGCAGTAGCAGTAACAGTAACAGTAGTAGTAACAGTAACAGTAGCAGTAACAGTAACAGTAACAGTAACAGTAGTATGAGCAGTAACAGTAGTAGTAACAGTAGCAGTAGCAGTAGCAGTAACAGTAACAGTAACAGTAGTAGTAACAGTAACAGTAGCAGTAACAGTAACAGTAGTAGGAGCAGTAACAGTAACTGTAACAGTAACAGTAACAGTAGTAGGAGCAGTAACAGTAACTGTAACAGTAGTAGGAGCAGTAAAAGTAACAGTAGTAGTAACAGTGACAGTAGTATGAGCAGTAACAGTAACAGTAACAGTAACAGTAGCAGTAACAGTAACAGTAGTTCTAACAGTAACAGTAACAGTAACAGTACCAGTAACTGTAACAGTAACAGTAGTTCTAACAATAACAGTAACAGTAACAGTAACAGTAGCAGTAACAGTAACAGTAGCAGTAGCAGTAACAGTAACAGTAGCAGTAGCAGTAGCAGTAGCAGTAGCAGTAACAGTAACAGTAACAGTAACAGTAGAAGTAACAGTAACAGTAGCAGTAACAGTAACAGTAGCAGTAACAGTAACAGTAACAGTAGTAGTAACAGTAACAGTAGCAGTAACAGTAACAGTAGTTCTAACAGTAACAGTAACATTAACAGTTGCAGTAACAGTAACAGTAGCAGTAACAGTAACAGTAACAGTAGCAGTAGCAGTAGCAGTAACAGTAACAGTAGTTCTAACAGTAACAGTAACTGTAACAGTAACTGTAACAGTAACAGTAGTAGTAACAGTAACATTAGCAGTAACAGTAACTGTAACAGTAACAGTAGCAGTAACAGTAATAGTAACAGTAGTAGGAGCAGTAACAGTAGTAGTAACAGTAGCAGTAGCAGTAGCAGTAACAGTAACAGTAACAGTAGTAGTAACAGTAACAGTAGCAGTAACAGTAACAGTAACAGTAGTAGGAGAAGTAACAGTAGTAGTAACAGTAGCAGTAACAGTAGCAGTAACAGTAACAGTAACAGTAGCAGTAACAGTAACTGTAACAGTAACAGTAACAGTAGTAGGAGCAGTAACAGTAGTAGGAGCAACAACAGTAACTGTAACAGTAGTAGGAGCAGTAACAGTAACAGTAGTAGTAACAGTGACAGTAGTATGAGCAGTAACAGTAACAGTAACAGTAACAGTAGCAGTAACAGTAACTGTAACAGTAACAGTAACAGTAGTAGGAGCAGTAACAGTAGTAGGAGCAACAACAGTAACTGTAACAGTAGTAGGAGCAGTAACAGTAACAGTAGTAGTAACAGTGACAGTAGTATGAGCAGTAACAGTAACAGTAACAGTAACAGTAACAGTAGCAGTAACAGTAACAGTAGTAGGAGCAGTAACAGTAACAGTACCAGTAACTGTAACAGTAACAGTAGTTCTAACAGTAACAGTAACAGTAACAGTAGCAGTAGCAGTAACAATAACAGTAGCAGTAGCAGTAGCAGTAGCAGTAACAGTAACAGTAACAGTAGCAGTAGCAGTAACAGTAACAGTAGCAGTAGCAGTAACAGCAACAGTAACAGTAGCAGTAACAGTAACAGTAACATTAGCAGTAACTGTAACAGTAGTAGGAGCAGTAACAGTAGCAGTAACAGTAGTAGTAACAGTAACAGTAACAGTAGTTCTAACAGTAACAGTAGCAGTAGCAGTAGCAGAAGCAGTAACAGTAGCAGTAACAGTAGCAGTAACAGTAGTAGTAGCAGTAACAGTAACAATAGTAGTAACAGTAACAGTAGTAGTAGTAGTAGCAGTAGTTCTAACAGTAACAGTAACAGTAACAGTAGTAGTAACAGTAACAGTAGCAGTAACAGTAACAGTAGCAGTAACCGTAACAGTAGCAGTAGCAGTAACAGTAACTGTAACAGTAACAGTAGCAGTAGCAGTAGCAGTAACAGTAGCAGTAACATTAGCAGTAACAGTAGTAGTAGCAGTAACAGTAACAATAGTAGTAACAGTAACAGTAGTAGTAGTAGTAGCAGTAGTTCTAACAGTAACAGTAACAGTAGTTCTAACAGTAACAGTAACAGTAACAGTAGCAGTAACAGTAGTAGTAGCAGTAACAGTAGCAGTAACATTAACAGTAACAGTAGCAGTAACAGTAACAGTAGTAGCAGTAGTAGCAGTAGTTCTAACAGTAACAGTAGCAGTAACAGTAGCAGTAACAATAACAGTAGTAGTAGTAGTAGCAGTAGTTCTAACAGTAACAGTAACAGTAACAGTAGTAGTAACAATAACAGTAACAGTAACAGTAGCAGTAACAGTAGTTGTAACTGTAACAGTAGCAGTAACAGTAACAGTAACAGTAGTTCTAACAGTAACAGTAACTGTAACAGTAACTGTAACAGTAACAGTAGCAGTAGCAGTAGCAGTAACAGTAACAGTAACAGTAACAGTAGTTATAACAGTGACAGTAACAGTAACAGTAACTGTAACAGTAGTAGTAGCAGTAACAGTAACAGTAACTGTAACAGTAACAGTAACAGTAACAGTAACCGTAGCAGTAGCAGTAGCAGTAGCAGTAACAGTAACAGTAACAGTAGTTCTAACAGTAACAGTAACAGTAACAGTAGCAGTAACAGTAACAGTAACAGGAGTTATAACAGTAACATTAGTAGTAACAGTAACAGTAACAGTAGTATGAGCAGTAACAGTAACAGTAACAGTAACAGTAGTTCTAACAGTAACAGTAACAGTAGCAGTAACTGTAACAGTAGTAGGAGCAGTAACAGTAGTAGGAGCAGTAACAGTAGCAGTAACAGTAACAGTAGCAGTAGCAGTAACAGTAACAGTAACAGTAACAGTAGCAGTAACAGTAACAGTAGCAGTAACAGGAACAGTAGCAGTAACAGTAGCAGTAACAGTAACAGTAGTAGGAGCAGTAACAGTAACAGTAGCAGTAGCAGTAACAGTAGCAGTAACAGTAACAGTAGCAGTAACAGTACCAGTAACAGTAGTAGGAGCAGTAACAGTAACAGTAGCAGTAACAGTAACAGTAGCAGTAACAGTAACTGTAACAGTAACAGTAGCAGTAACATTAACAGTAGCAGTAACAGTAGCAGTAACATTAACAGTAGCAGTAACAGTAACAGTAGTAGTAGTAGCAGTAGCAGTAACAGTAGCAATTACAATAACAGTAGCAGTAACAGTAGCAGGAACAGTAGTTCTAAGAGTAACAGTAACTGTAACAGCAACAGTAACAGTAGTATGAGCAGTAACAGTAACTGTAACAGTAACAGTAGCAGTAGCAGTAACAGTAACAGTAGCAGTAACAGTAGCAGTAACAGTAACAGTAACAGTAGCAGTAACATTAACAGTAGCAGTAACAGTAGCAGTAACTGTAACAGTAACAGTAGCAGTAACATTAACAGTAGCAGTAACAGTAGCAGTAGCAGTAACAGTAGCAGTAACAGTAACAGTAGCAGTAACTGTAACAGTAACAGTAGCAGTAACATTAACAGTAGCAGTAACAGTAGCAGTAGCAGTAGCAGTAACAGTAGCAGTAACAGTAACAGTAGCAGTAACAGTAACAGTAGCAGTAACAGTAACAGTAACAGTAACAGTAACAGTAGTATTAACAGTAACTGTAGTAGTAGTTCTAACAGTAACAGTAACAGTAGTTCTAACAGTAACAGTAGTAGTAGCAATAACAGTAACAGTAACAGTAGTAGTAACAGTAACAGTAACAGTAGTTCTAACAGTAACAGTAACAGTAGCAGTAACTGTAACAGTAGTAGGAGCAGTAACAGTAGTAGGAGCAGTAACAGTAGCAGTAACAGTAACAGTAGCAGTAGCAGTAACAGTAACAGTAGCAGTAACTGTAACAGCAGCAGTAGCAGTAACAGTAACAGTAACAGTAACATTAACAGTACCAGTAACAGTAACAGTAGCAGTAACAGTAACAGTAACAGTAACAGTAGCAGTAACAGTAACAGTAACAGTAGTTCTAACAGTAACAGTAACAGTAGCAGTAACATTAACAGTACCAGTAACAGTAGCAGTTGCAGTAACAGCAACAGTAGCAGTAACAGTAGCAGTAACAGTAACAGTAGTTCTAACAGTAACAGTAACAGTAGCAGTAACATTAACAGTACCAGTAACAGTAACGGTAGCAGTAACAGTAACAGTAACAGTAGCAGTAACAGTAGCAGTAGCAGTAACAGTAACAGTAACAGTAACAGTAGCAGTAACAGTAACAGTAGCAGTAACAGTAACAGTAGCAGTAACAGTAACAGTAACAGTAACAGTAACAGTAACAGTAGTATTAACAGTAACAGTAGTAGTAGTTCTAACAGTAACAGTAACAGTAGTTCTAACAGTAACAGTAGTAGTAGCAATAACAGTAACAGTAACAGTAGTAGTAACAGTAACAGTAACAGTAGTTCTAACAGTATCAGTAACAGAAGCAGTAACTGTAACAGTAGTAGGAGCAGTAACAGTAGTAGGAGCAGTAACAGTAGCAGTAACAGTAACAGTAGCAGTAGCAGTAACAGTAACAGTAGCAGTAACTGTAACAGCAGCAGT
This sequence comes from Salvelinus fontinalis, assembly GCF_029448725.1. NCBI lineage: Eukaryota > Metazoa > Chordata > Actinopteri > Salmoniformes > Salmonidae > Salvelinus > Salvelinus fontinalis. The sequence continues at coordinate 36,295,428 of NC_074692.1, forward strand.
AGCAGTAACAGTAACAGTAACAGTAACTGTAACAGCAGCAGTAACAGTAACTGTAACAGTAACAGTAGCAGTAACATTAACAGTAGCAGTAACAGTAGCAGTAACATTAACAGTAGCAGTAACAGTAACAGTAGTAGTAGTAGCAGTAGCAGTAACAGTAGCAATTACAATAACAGTAGCAGTAACAGTAGCAGGAACAGTAGTTCTAAGAGTAACAGTAACTGTAACAGCAACAGTAACAGTAGTATGAGCAGTAACAGTAACTGTAACAGTAACAGTAGCAGTAGCAGTAACAGTAACAGTAGCAGTAACAGTAGCAGTAACAGTAACAGTAACAGTAGCAGTAACATTAAAAGTAGCAGTAACAGTAGCAGTAACTGTAACAGTAACAGTAGCAGTAACATTAACAGTAGCAGTAACAGTAGCAGTAGCAGTAGCAGTAACAGTAGCAGTAACAGTAACAGTAGCAGTAACTGTAACAGTAACAGTAGCAGTAACATTAACAGTAGCAGTAACAGTAGCAGTAGCAGTAGCAGTAACAGTAGCAGTAACAGTAACAGTAGCAGTAACAGTAACAGTAGCAGTAACAGTAACAGTAACAGTAACAGTAACAGTAACAGTAACAGTAGTATTAACAGTAACTGTAGTAGTAGTTCTAACAGTAACAGTAACAGTAGTTCTAACAGTAACAGTAGTAGTAGCAATAACAGTAACAGTAACAGTAGTAGTAACAGTAACAGTAACAGTAGTTCTAACAGTAACAGTAACAGTAGCAGTAACTGTAACAGTAGTAGGAGCAGTAACAGTAGTAGGAGCAGTAACAGTAGCAGTAACAGTAACAGTAGCAGTAGCAGTAACAGTAACAGTAGCAGTAACTGTAACAGCAGCAGTAGCAGTAACAGTAACAGTAACAGTAACATTAACAGTACCAGTAACAGTAACAGTAGCAGTAACAGTAACAGTAACAGTAACAGTAACAGTAACAGTAACAGTAGCAGTAACAGTAGCAGTAACAGTAACAGTAGTTCTAACAGTAACAGTAACAGTAGCAGTAACATTAACAGTACCAGTAACAGTAGCAGTTGCAGTAACAGCAACAGTAGCAGTAACAGTAGCAGTAACAGTAACAGTAGTTCTAACAGTAACAGTAACAGTAGCAGTAACATTAACAGTACCAGTAACAGTAACAGTAGCAGTAACAGTAACAGTAACAGTAGCAGTAACAGTAGCAGTAGCAGTAACAGTAACAGTAACAGTAACAGTAACAGTAGCAGTAACAGTAACAGTAGCAGTAACAGTAACAGTAGCAGTAACAGTAACAGTAACAGTAACAGTAACAGTAGTATTAACAGTAACAGTAGTAGTAGTTCTAACAGTAACAGTAACAGTAGTTCTAACAGTAACAGTAGTAGTAGCAATAACAGTAACAGTAACAGTAGTAGTAACAGTAACAGTAACAGTAGTTCTAACAGTATCAGTAACAGTAGCAGTAACTGTAACAGTAGTAGGAGCAGTAACAGTAGTAGGAGCAGTAACAGTAGCAGTAACAGTAACAGTAGCAGTAGCAGTAACAGTAACAGTAGCAGTAACTGTAACAGTCGCAGTAGCAGTAACAGTAACAGTAACAGTAGTAGTACCAGTAGCAGTAACAGTAACAGTAGCAGTAGTAGGAGCAGTAACAGTAGCAGTAACAGAGGTAGGAGCATTAACAGTAACAGTAGCAGTAGCAGTAACAGTAACAGTAGCAGTAACAGTAACAGTAGCAGTAACAGTAACAGTAGTAGGAGCAGTAACTGTAACAGTAGCAGTAGCAGTAACAGTAGCAGTAACAGTACCAGTAACAGTACCAGTAACAGTAACAGTAACAGTAGTAGGAGCAGTAACAGTAACAGTAGCAGTAGCAGTGGCAGTAACAGTAGAAGGAGCAGTAACAGTAACAGTAGCAGTAACAGTAACTGTAACAGTAACAGTAGCAGTAACATTAACAGTAGCAGTAACAGTAGCAGTTGCAGTAACAGTAACTGTAACAGCAACAGTAACAGTAGTTCTAACAGTAACAGTAACAGTAACAGTAGTTCTAACAGTAACAGTAGCAGTAACAGTAACAGTAGCAGCAACAGTAACAGTAGCAGTAACAGTAACTGTAACAGTAACAGTAGCAGTAACAGTAACATTAGCAGTAACAGTAGCAGTAACAGTAACAGTAACAGTAACAGTAACAGTAGTTCTAACAGTAACAGTAACAGTAACAGTAGTAGTAGCAGTAACAGTAACAGTAGCAGTAACAGTAACAGTAACAGTAACAGTAACAGTAGTTCTAACAGTAACAGTAACAGTAGCGGTAACAGTAGCAGTAACAGTAACAGTAACAGTAACAGTAGTAGTAACAGTAGCAGTAGCAGTAACAGTAACAGTAACAGTAACAGTAGCAGTAACAGTAACAGTAACAGTAGCAGTAGCAGTAGTAGTAACAGTAACAGTAGTTCTAACAGTAACAGTAGCAGTAACAGTAGTTCTAACAGTAACAGTAGTAGTAGCAGTAACAGTAACAGTAACAGTAACAGTAGCAGTAACAGTAGCAGTAACAGTAACAGTAGCAGTAGCAGTAGTAGTAACAGTAACAGTAGTTCTAACAGTAACAGTAGCAGTAACAGTAGCAGTAACAGTAACAGTAGTTCTAACAGTAACAGTAGCAGTAGCAGTAGCAGTAACAGTAACAGTAGTTCTAACAGTAGCAGTAGCAGTAGCAGTAACAGTAACAGTAGTTCTAACAGTAACAGTAGCAGTAACAGTAGCAGTAACAGTAACAGTAGCAGTAGCAGTAGTAGTAACAGTAACAGTAGTTCTAACAGTAACAGTAGCAGTAGCAGTAGTAGGATAGGTAACAGTAACTGTAACAGTAGTAGAAGCAGTAACAGTAACAGTAGCAGTAACAGTAGTAGTAACAGTAGCAGTAACAGTAGCAGTAACAGTAACAGTAACAGTAACAGTAACAGTAGTAGGATCAGTAGCAGTAGTTAGGAGAGGTAACAGTAACTGTAACAGTAGTAGGAGCAGTAACAGTAACAGTAACAGTAGCTGTAGCAGTAACAGTAACAGTAACAGTAGTAGTAACAGTAACAGTAACAGTAGCAGTAGCAGTAACAGTAACAGTAACAGTAACAGTAGCAGTAACAGTAGCAGTAGCAGTAACAGTAACAGTAGCAGTAACAGTAACAGTAGCAGTAACAGTAACAGTAACAGTAGCAGTAACAGTAACAGTAGTAGGAGCAGTAACAGTAACAGTACCAGTAACAGTAACTGTAACAGTAGTAGGAGCAGTAACAGTAACAGTAACAATAACAGTAGCAGTAACAGTAGTAGGAGCAGTAACAGTAACAGTAGCAGTAGCAGTAGCCGTAACAGTAACAGTAGCAGTAACAGTAACAGTAACAGTAACAGTAACAGTAACAGTAGCAGTAACAGTAACAGTAGTAGGAGCAGTAACAGTAGCAGTAGCAGTAGCAGTAACAGTAACAGTAGCAGTAACAGTAACAGTAGCAGTAACAGTAACAGTAGCAGTAACAGTAGTAGTAACAGTAACAGTAGTAGGAGCAGTAACAGTAACAGTACCAGTAACAGTAACAGTAGCAGTAACAAGTAACAGTAGCAGTAACAGTAGTAGTAACAGCAGTAGTAACAGTGACAGTAGTATGAGCAGTAACAGTAACAGTAACAGTAGCAGTAGCAGTAACAGTAGCAGTAGCAGTAGCAGTAACAGTAACAGTAGCAGTAGCAGTAACAGTAACAGTAACAGTAGCAGTAGCAGTAGCAGTAACAGTAACAGTAGCAGTAACAGTATCAGTAACAGTAGGAGCAGTAACAGTAACAGTAGCAGTAGCAGTAGCAGTAACAGTAACAGTAGCAGTAGCAGTAACAGTAACAGTAACATTAACAGTTGCAGTAACAGTAACAGTGGCAGTAACAGTAGTAGTAACAGTAACATTAACATTAACAGTAACAGTAGCAGTCACAGTAACAGTAACAGTAACAGTAACTGTAACAGTAGTAGTAACAGTAACAGTGACAGTAGTATGAGCAGTAACAGTAACAGTAACAGTAGCAGTAACAGTAGCAGTAGCAGTAACAGTAACAGTAGCAGTAGCAGTAACAGTAGCAGTAACAGTTGCAGTAACAGTAACAGTAACAGTAACAGTAACTGTAACAGTAGTAGTAACAGTAACAGTAGCAGTAACAGTAGCAGTAACAGTAACAGTAACAGTAACTGTAACAGTAACAGTAACAGTAACAGTAGCAGTAACAGTAGCAGTAGCAGTAACAGTAACAGTAGCAGTAGCAGTAACAGTAACAGTAGCAGTAGCAGTAACAGTAGCAGTAGCAGTAGCAGTAGCAGTAGCAGTAACAGTAACAGTAGCAGTAGCAGTAACAGCAACAGTAACAGTTGCAGTAACAGTAACAGTAACAGTAGTAGTAACAGTAGCAGTAACAGTAGCAGTAGCAGTAACAGTAACGGTAGCAGTGGCAGTAACAGTAACAGTAACAGTAGCAGTAGCAGTAACAGTACCAGTAACAGTAACTGTAACAGTAGCAGTAACAGTAGCTGTAACAGTAGCAGTAACAGTAGAAGGAGCAGTAACAGTAGTAGGAGCAGTAACTTTAACAGTAGCAGTAACACTAACTGTAACAGTAACAGTAGCAATAACATTAACAGTAGCAGTAACAGTAGCAGTAACAGTAGCAGTAACAGTAACAGTAACAGTAACCGTAGTAGTAACAGTAGTAGTAACAGTAGCAGTAACAGTAGCAATAACATTAACAGTAGCAGTAACAGTAGCAGTAACATTAGCAGTAACAGTAGCAGTAACAGTAACAGTAACAGTAACAGTAGCACCATAGTATTCAAGATTGATTCTTTGCTGTGGTACTACCCGTTAACCTTGGGTAATAGCCAGTGTCTGTCAGAAATGCCACCATATTCCCTATATAGTGCACTTTGGGAAGCAGGGTGCATTTGGGAAGCAGTCTCTGTCTCTGACAAATATCCATGCATCCTCTCTTCTTCCTGATAACAGACAGCGGATAAGAAGTGAGCCGAGGAGTTGGCGTCTGTAGATCACATCATCCATTCCAGAAGTCCACCACAGCAGCATATTCTGGCAGCCATCATCATACACAGTACCCAGTCTACGGCTCAATGGGGTGGTTTCCTGGACGCAGATATTGAACTCAATGAACTCAATATTGAACTCAATGAAGAATCCTCATTGAAAAGCATTTTAGTCCATGATCATAGACAGTTTATTTGAAAACAGTTCAAACCAAACTTTCTTCCTTCTCTGTATCCCTTTTTGGAACATAAAATAGCCTGAAATGGCACCCTATTTCCTGTTGAGTACACTACATGGGATACTCCGTCCCTCCGAACACATCTGATAGCTTTTCCCTAGTTCCATCCCGGTCTGTTAAGAAGACAAAGATAAGATAAGATAATTACTTCATTTACCTCATGGGGAAGTTTTAGTTGCGGCTCTGTGCATACACAACGACACATAATGGAAGATCGGCAGAGGACATTATGTATTATACAGACAGGTAGAATGTTCATGAATGATCATCTGCATCACAGAACAGTCATCTACTGGTGGTTTGAAACATTCAGGAGCCTTACTGCCGCTGGGATAAATGATCGTTTGTCGTTATTTATTTTGTTCCCTGGTGCCCTGTAACGTCTCCCTGAGAGGAGTAGCTCAAACTTCTGAAGGTCTGGGCTCCATCAATACCTTCTGGGCTTTTGGGAAGGCTCTTATGTCATAAATAACCTCCAGATCTGTCTGCTTAACCCTTAGCACCTTACTAGCAGAACTAACTATTTTATCAACATATTCCTCTGAGAGACATTAGCATTTCCGTACATTAAACAGTAGAGCGTCTTCTGTCCTTTCTTATAAACATGCTCAGTCGACTGCTGTTGAAATGTCAGGATTAATGTTTGTTCTGAAACAGGTCTGGAGTCTTACCTTCTTATCACACTCTGATAAACTGACCCTGTGTGTGTGTGTGTGTGTGTGTGTGTGTGTGTGTGTGTGTGTGTGTGTGTGTGTGTGTGTGTGTGTGTGTGTGTGTGTGTGTGTGTGTGTGTGTGTGTAGTGGCTAATCTATGAGGCCCGACCAGGGTAGGGAGACTCCCACTGTCTTTCCCACCAGGCCAGGAGAACTACAGAGAAGTGGGGGAGAGGGGGAGAGGGGGAGAGGGGGAGAGGAAAGGAGGAAGGGAGGAGAGAATAGACAGCGGGAGAGGAGAGAGAAAGGAAGTGGAGAGAAAGAGAATGGAGAGTGGGAGAGAGAAGAAATGGAGAGAGTGGGAAAAAATGAAGGAAGAGATATCAGGAGAGAGAAGATGAGAGATGGAGAGAGAAAGAAAGAGAGGGAAGGAGAAAGAGAGAGAGAGAGAGGGGGAAGAGGGAGAGAGGGAAAGAGAGAGAGAGACAGAGGGGAAGAGGGAGAGAGGGAGAAAGGGAAAGAGAGAGAGAGAGAGATGGGGGGGTGGGGGTTAGTATCTTCATGGGAATGTTTTCTCTGTGCAATTATTTATGTCTGAGAGAGAGCGTGGGCTTTTTCTCTGGTGGGAGACACAAGCTGCTCTCTAAGGCCAGATAAGAACCAGACAACACGTGATAGGAGGGGGGATACTGGAGTCACCTCTCCCTCTCCTTCCGAGCTTGTTCTGTCTCTTTCTCTCTTCTTCATCTTCCTCTCGCTCTCTCTGCTCTGGCCTGGGAGTTTATTTGTATGATAACTACGTGTTTCTTTGATAACGCCAAGAGTAGTGGATATCTGTTGTGTGTGTGTGTCAGAAGGCGAGCAAGTTGGCAGCAGGAAACTGTGTTTCGGCTCGGACGTGAGGAAACAAACCAAAATAATTGTATCATTCCCTTAGCAACATACAAAACAAACGAACAACACACGTCTCAATTTGAGCTTTTACAACAGATCTGTAGTAGGCTTTAGACAGACACACCTTGGTTTACTACAGTTTCTCAGGAAATATTTGTCTGTACGCCGTTTCCACTGCGCTCGTATAAGTGTGTGATGTGCATCACAAATGGTACCCCATTCCGTATATATTGCCTTATGGGTAGTGCACTACATAGTGAATAGTGTACATGAGTTACACACAGATGACAGCTGTGTTTCTCATAATAAAACTAACAAGCTTTCTGCTTGCTGCGAATGTATGCAATATCCTGTGTGGCTACTTTGGCACTGCTTTTATACCTGCTGTCTCATCACGGTGTCATGGCAACAACAGAGGAGAGGTGTAAAACCCAACACAGCCCATTTACAGAGAATATCTGCTGATTGAGACAAGAGCACAAGACAGGGAGAAGCGTGTGTGTGTGTGTGGGATGGATGAGAGGACGGTGTATTCTCCAGGCCTCATCAGTTGCTAACGAGCTGGAAGCACCACGCTAATTAAACCTACCCCTCTTACGCAGCCAATTACACACACAATACACACACACACACGGCCGAAGGGTCAATTACTGCCACTTCCGTGAGACAGAGAGAGAGGGGGACAGAGAGAGAGAGGGAGACAGAGAGAGAGGGAGACAGAGAGAGAGGGGGAGAGAGAGAGAGAGAGAGAGAGAGAGAGAGAGAGAGAGAGAGAGAGAGAGAGAGAGAGAGAGAGAGAGAGAGAGAGAGAGAGAGAGAGAGAGAGAGAGAGAGAGAGAGAGAGAGAGAGAGAGATCAATAAGAGAGATCTATGGTTTGGGAGGGGTGACAGGCCATGGGATATTACTATCACAAAGATTGATATATCGATCAGTACTGTAATTACCCAATGGGCTGTCACCTTATTAATAACCAGTACTGTAATTATCCAATGGGCTGTCACCTTATTGATAACCAGCACTGTAATTATCCAATGGGCTGTCACCTTATTAATGACAATACTGTGATTATCCAATGGGTTGTCTTGTTGTTACTGATACATAAGCATTAAAACATACTCCTCTCCACATGGCCAAGCTCCATCACCTAATCAGTTTAAGACACTGTACTAATTTCCCACCAATTTTTATGAATTCTCAAACGGCAATCAATAACTACCTTGATTGAATAAAGTCAAATTCTGCCTCTGTGGTGTCGTGGTCCAAGCAGGGGTTGGAGAGAGTTAGGGATATGAAGGCAGACCCAACCGGGTTATCAGACTATTGACAGACAGACAGGCAGGCAGGCAGGCAGGCAGGCCCGCACGCACGCACGTACGCATGCACGCACTCACGCACGTACGTACGCACGCACGCACGCACAAACGGAAGATCCTGAGGAACGACCTCACTGCTCAGTCAGGCATGTGGAGACATATCATCCTCATTGGCTCATTGTAATCCCTAAATAAATGTGTAGTGATACAAATAAATGTATCTAGTCGTGGAAGAAGACATTTTATGGATAAAAGTAGAAGTAAAATGCTTTTCTCCTTCCAGAAAACAACAGCTGATTCAAAGGGGGTGAGGTGGATTTTAAAACACTTCTGTGCTTGAACCTGAAAGGAGACTCTTGTGAATCCTCTGCTGAAGTAGGTAACCAAGGAGGAGAGCAGACTCCTCCTTTACCTACTAATGAATTAACACTCTACTCAACCTCTCAACCAGTCATTAGTTTCCCCGTCACTGAGATCTATTTTATTCACTGGGAGATTCTCATTTGGGTAAAAGTCTGTCCTTTCCTCGACTCCTCTGTCCTCCTCTGTAAGTCGTTCTGAATAAGAACGTCTGCCGAATGACTAAAATGTAAATGTAATGCTCTGCTCTCAGCTGTTTTCCTGTTTAAGAACCTCCGTTAGATAGTCAACAGAAACCACCTGTTGTTGGAAAGCAGTCTCTACTCTGAGGTGATTTCTGGACACGGGACCTGTTGTTGGAAAGCAGTCTCTAGTTCTGAGGTGCTTTGTGGACACAGGACCTGTTGTTGGAAAGCAGTCTCTACTCTGAGGTGCTTTGTGGACACAGGACCTGTTGTTCGAAAGCAGTCTCTACTCTGAGGTGCTTTGTGGACACTGGACCTGTTGTTGGAAAGCAGTCTCTACTCTGAGGTGCTTTGTGGACACAGGACCTGTTGTTGGAAAGCAGTCTCTACTCTGAGGCACTTTGTGGACACAGGACCTGTTGTTTGAAAGCAGTCTCTACTCTGAGGCACTTTGTGGACACTGGACCTGTTGTTGGAAAGCAGTCTCTACTCTGAGGTGCTTTGTGGACACAGGACCTGTTGTTGGAAAGCACTCTACTCTGAGGTGCTTTGTGGACACGGTTCCTGTTGTTGAAAAGCAGTCTCTAGTTCTGAGGGGCTTTGTGGACACGGTTCCTGATCTAGGTCCATATTCATAAAGCGTGTTCATAACAGTTTGGCTAATTAGATCATATTGAAGGAGATTGTTCTGGAATGGGAAAACCTGATCCTAGATCAGCACTCCTAATCTGAGACACTTTATAAGGGACAGGTCTCCCCTGATCTGAAAGCAGTGGTGGAAAAAGTACTCAATTGTCATACTTGAACAACAGTAAAGATACCTTAATATAAAATGACTGCAGTAAAAGTCACCCAGTAAAATACTACTTGAGTAAAAGTCTAAAGGTATTTGGTTTAAAATATACTTATGTATCAAAAGTAAATGTAATTGCTGAAATATACTTAAGTATCAAAAGTATAAATAATTTCTTATTCCTTATATCAAGCCAACCAGACTTCACAATTTATATTTACTTTTATTTTTGGGATAGCCAGGGGCACACTCCAAAACTCAGACATCATTTACAAATAAAGCATGTGTCTTTAGTGAGTTCGCCAGACCAGAGGCAGTGGGGATATGTTCTCTTGGTAAGTGTGTGAATTTGACCATTTCCCTGTGCTGCTAAGCATTCAACATTTCATCAGTTCTTTGGGGGAAAATGTATGGAGTAAAAAATACATTATTTTCTTTAGGAATGTAGTGAAGTGAAAGTAAAAGTTGTCAAAAATATGAATAGTAAAGTACAGTACAGATGCTCAAAAAAACTACTTAAGTAGTACTTTAAAGTATTTTTTACTGAAGTATTTTACACCACTGTCTGAAAGGCAACACTGACCACCTAGCTCAGCATCTCTACTCTGAAAATCTTTAGGAATCCAAGCCAGCAGTTCTCTATACAACACCGCCCCCATCTGGTGTGAGGAAGTCATATTTCTGTTGGTGTTGACAATATACCATTATGAATTATCATTCAGTTCATTTCCACATTGGGGGGGGGGGGGGGGGTCATATGTAACTGTAAGTATAACAGATGGTTCCTTGACGTTGTGGGTTCCCATGTTGATGGTGATGCTGCAGCTTAGCTTCCCACCATGTCATCCCAGGTTGGATCAACATAACATAAGGACTTAATTATCACCATGGGGAAATGTTGTATTTATCAGAAATGCTGATTATGAAAGAATGCCAAACCTTAGAATTATAAAAAGGTATATTACGCTCAGGTTTAAGTACAAAAATGGTGTACTGTTGTGTTGTTGACTATCATTAAATGTGAAGACTGTATATTTTTAAATCAATTCTCTATGTGTAATTTTATTATGCGATTAACTTCTCTAGGATAGGGGAAAGCATTTTCACGTTTGGATGAAAAGCGTGCCCAGAGTAAACTGCCTCCTACTCAGTCCCAGATGTTAATATATGCATAGTATTATTCATATTGGATAGAAAACACTCTGAAGTTTCTAAAACTGTTTGAATCATGTCTGTGACTATAACAGAACTTATTTGGCAGGCAAAACCCCGAGGACAACCCATTCAGATTTTTTTTTTAGGTCACTCTCTTTTCAATGGTTTTTCATTTGGAATCCAGATTTCTAAGGGATGTTCCTGCAGTTCCTATCGCTTCCACTGGATGTCAACAGTCTTTATAAATTGGTTGAGGTTTTTCCTTTTAGAAATGAAGAAGTAGCCATGTTCAGAATGAGGCTCCAGTGAAGTGTACTGCTTGTTAGAGGCGCGTGACCAGAAAGCATGCTACACATTGTTTTCCTCCGGTATTGAACACAGATCATCCCGTCTTCAATTTTATCGATTATTTACGTAAAAAAATACCTAAAGTTGTATTACAAAAGTAGTTTGAAATGTTTGGACAAAGCTTTCAGGTAACTTTTGAGATATTTTGTAGTCACGTTGTGCAAGTTGGAACCGGTGTTTTTCTGGTTCAAACGCGCCAAATAAATGGACATTTTGGACATATATCGACGGAATTAATCGAACAAAAGGACCATTTGTGATGTTTATGGGAAATATTGGAGTGCCAACAGAAGAAGCTCGTCAAAGGTAAGGCATAAATTATATCTTTATTTCTGCGTTTTGTGTCGCGCCGGGAGGGTTGAAATATGATGGTCTGTGATTGTTAGCTGGGGTGCTATCCTCAGATAATAGCATTGTTTGCTTTCGCCGTAAAGCATTTTTGAAATCTGACACATTGGCTGGATTCACAACAAGTGTAGCTTTAATTTGGTATATTGAATGTGTGATTTCATGAAAGTTTAATTTTTATAGTAATTTATTTGAATTTGGCACTCTGGTCTTCTTAACCATTTGAGACGTCCAGCTTACCGTGGGTCTCATTGGCACCGAGTAGTACTTCTTCTCTGTTGAAAGCTTCAGAGATCCATCCCTTTCAACGTATGAACTCCCTGTCCCGGCATTATCTTGACTAAATGTACATTTTGTCACGAGTACTTTTATTCTGGAGTAGAAAAGGGTGGTTCCATGACGCCTGATGCAATGTCTGGCTCACGGGCGCGTGGCCACTGAATAGTTAAACTTTATATGAAAATTCCAACTTTCATTTAGAAGGCTAACATCACATTTAATCCTTTCACAAATAGTTTCATATGTAATCGCATACGTTTCACAGCATTTCGATGTAAACCCCATCATTGATTAGTGGACACAACCAAAGACAGGAATGTGTGTTTCCTGTCCTTCATGAGATCACCAAATGAAACCAACTCAACATGACTGTCCCTTAAGTGTCCACGAACCATTCCCACATTCTCAAAAATATAAAAATTGTTTAATTCTCCAATTTTAGGGATTAGGAGTTTTGGGAAGAATAATGTCTTTGTTCTCCACGGTCTCTCTCCCTCCATACTCCATGACAGTGAAGGGAGAGAGTTTCTAGCAGGAATTTATGACCGTCGTACAACGTGGGGTAGGAGAGAGAGTGAGCATGATTTACACCCAAAAGGGCCATGTCGTGACACTGTAAAAGGTATATGTCGAATGGTAAAAAGTTTTGACATAAGATCTCAAATCTAGTAGAAATATTGATTATCTCTTTTGTGTACCATCTTCTAAGACCTCTTCTGAGAAATAATAAAACAATTCAGAAACATGATTGAGACAGACTGAGACCATCTTGCTATAAAGCACGTTTTTTTTAATGCTACAAGGAAATTAATACATGAATGAAAGGGCGACAAAGGTCATAGGTTACAATCGAATCATCAAACTGTTCCGTCTAGTAACTGTAGCTGTAGCCGTAGCTGTAGGTGTAGTAGACGGTGCCTCTCTTCAGCTGACAGGTCTCACTGTGTGTTCCTGGGCGGATGGTGGTTCTGCAGGTTCCCATGTGGTGATCTAGTCCGATGACATCATCCCACACCTAATAATAATAATCATCATAATAACAATAATAGTAACAATAATCATAATAATCTTCCTGCACCTCCTCCTCATTATCATCTTCATCATCATAATAATAATTGATGGGATTTACATAGTGCTTTCCAGTGCTCAAAACGCTTTGCATAGTAAGGAGGGGAAACTCACCTCCACCGTCAGGACAGAGTTGGGAAGGATGTTGGCAAAGTTGAACTGGCCGGGCCAGATGGGGTTTTCCTGTTTCTCCAGAGTGTTGCTCTTGCCATGAAAGGATGAACCGCACCACACCTGAGGAAGATAATGTTGTCAGTAGACTTCATTAAACGTTTAAAAAAATTATATTGTGCATTAAATACTAAATTATTGCGAATGTACAGTTGGCTCACTTGAATGAGGAAACAGTATATGTATTTTATAATTAATTAATTAATTATTTTGTTTGTTTGTTTATTAGTTCACCTAACAAATAACAAGCACTGATATTTTCATGGTCACACGTCACTGTACGTGAGTTGATATCCAAACAAATGACTGCTGACTGTTGATTATGGCTGTGTCTCTGTCCTTTTGTGTTATGATGTCTGTCCTGTCTGTAACATTACTGTACTTATTCTGTTTTATCACCCCACCTGCCTTTCCCTCATTGTAAATAAGAATGTTTTGTTAACTGACTGTTCTGGTTAATTAAAGATGAAATAAATGAATCAATTCACCTTGACGTAAGGGCTTGGTTTTATGAATAGAAATCGTTTCAGGTTGGAGGCACGAATATCATGCACCCTGACGGGGCCGCCATTCAGGTCGCAGTGTACAAGAGCCAGGGTGCATAGCAACAGCAGTCCCAGGGACAGAGAGAGAGAGGCCATGGTACACTGTCTGAGACAGAGGAGAGGAAGAGAAGATGTAAACATGTCCATAAGAGCTTTAACTAACACTACAAACTGTATTCTGACAGGAGTAAAAAATTGAGTTGAAAGATCAGGATATATTATCAATGTTAAGAGATTAGTCAGTGGAAGAAGAGAGAGAGAGAGATAGAGAGAAATAAATGGAAGACACACAAGAACAATCCTTAATCAGCATAAAAACAGGCTCTTATTCAATTGCAGATATTGGCTCTCCAGAAGTGTGTTTCATTTCCACACTAGCTTACTCCTGGATGGAGGGAGATGACACTTGATATAGAAACTGTCAGTCCCATGGTGTTACACATTCAGTTCTGACAGCAAACCTGGCTGAGAAGACATTCAGTGTACTCAAACATTTAGACATTCAGTGTACTTTATATCTGCTAAATGCGCTTTTTTGGAAAGCCCCTCACTGTTTGCAATCAACTGAATCCCAGTCACAGTCTCCAGATATAACAAAGGTAAGATGGATGCCCACACAAAGAGAGACAGAGAGACAGAGAGACAGAGAGACAGAGAGACAGAGAGACAGAGAGACAGAGAGACAGAGAGACAGAGAGACAGAGAGACAGAGAGACAGAGAGAGAGAGAGAGAGAGAGAGAGAGAGAGAGAGAGAGAGAGAGAGAGAGAGAGAGAGAGAGAGAGAGAGAGAGAGAGAGAGAGAGAGAACTAAGATCATGTCTTACCTGGATATTCTTGAGCTGGACGTCTGTCTTCTCTAGTCACCCAACTGCTGATGGTCCTTACTGTGCCATCTAGCTGTTTATAAAGATCCCACCCCCCCCCACACCCAGGTGGTATGATGACCCACAGGTGGTACTTAGGACTACTTAACCAATGAGAGCACACCTTATATTACCACCAAACGTATGGGAGCCTATGGGGTGTAACAACAAATTCTGATACTATCTGAAGTGCCGATTGAACAAATTGTATTCCAGATAATGTCAAAAGACCAGCCCAGTGAATAAACACTTAGGTAAGGGAGAGGACATTACTAAGGGTGGACATGGTAAATAGTACTGCATAGAATCTGTAATTAATCAGTAAAACCATTAGTAATTATATACAGTGCATTCAGAAAGTATTCAAACCCCTTGACTTTTCTCTATATTGTTTCTTTACGGCCTTATTCTTAAATTCATAAAAACTTTTTTTTCTCGTCAATCTACACACATTACCCCATAATGACAAAGTGAAAACAGATTTTTATTTTATTTTAGCAAATGTATTAAAAATCTAAAACAGAAATACCTCATTTACATAAGTATTCAGACTCTTTGCTATGAGACTCTAAATTGAGCTCAGGTGCATCTTGTTTCCATTGATCATCCTTGAGATGTTACTACAACTTAATTGTAGTCCACCTGTGGTACATTCAATTCATTGGACATGATTTGGAAAGGCACACCCCTGTCTATATAAAGTCCCACAGTTGACTGTGCATGTCAGAGCAAAAACCAAGCCAAAGGTCAAAGAAATTGTCCGTAGATTTCTGAGACAGGATTGTGTTGACCATAAATCACATTTAAGATTCCTGGCACTGAGACCATACAACTTGACTTACAAGGACACACATCAACAGCAGGGACAAGGACAAAGACAGAGAGAGAGGGGAGGACATGGCTCACAGCAAGGAAAGGATGGAAGAAGGACAACTAGGAGAGAGGGGAGGACATGGCTCACAGCAAGGAAAGGGTGGAAGAAGGACAATTAAGAGAGAGAGGGGAGGACATGGCTCACAGCAAGGAAAGGGTGGAAGAAGGACAACTAGGAGAGAGAGGGGAGGACATGGCTCACAGCAAGGAAAGGGTGGAAGAAGGACAATTAAGAGAGAGAGAGAGACAGTGGCTAACTATTTGACCATGGTTACTGATCAAATCTTAGGAAAACATTGACAAAGTACAGGCTCAGTGAGCACAGCCTTGCCATTGAGAAGGGTAGACGCAGGAAAACTTGGCTCCCTGTAGAGGAAAGGCTGTGCAACCACTGCACAACAGCAGAACCTGAGACGGAGCTGCATTTCCTGACAAAATGTCAAAATTATAAAACAATTAGAGAGTGTCATTTCCCCAAATTTGAACCCCTTATTCAAGGTTTCAAAGACCTCTCTGATGAGAGTAGGTTACCCGTCTTGTTGGGGGAGGTCGCAGAGAACTGTGGGTTGGCAGCGCACTACATTGCTGCCTGCCATAAGATGAGGGACAGTGTCTGACAGACCAATCAACCTGCATATGTCCTCTACTGTATGCTCATTGTTATTGTTCAATGTATGGTTATTTTGATCCTTGGTTATTGTTGTTACTGTTGTCCCATTGACAATTTGGATTCTCATTATTTTCATATTGTAAATATCCAATGTAAGCTTTGGCAATATGTACATTGTTACATCATGCCAATAAAGCGAATTGAATTGAATTGAGAGAGAGTGAGTGCGAGAGATTTCTATCAAAATGTTTTAAATATACTGAACAAAAAATAAACGTAACATGCAACCATTTCTGAGAGTGAGAGAGAAAGCGAGAGAGACAAAGCGCGAGAGAGAAAGAGAGAGAGGGAGTGGGAGAGCGAGAGAGAAGGGAGAGAGAGAAGGGAGAGAGAGTGAGAGAGTCCAAGAGAGAGAGAGAGAGAGAGAGAGAGAGAGACAGAGAGAGATAGCAAGTGAGAGAGAGCAAGTGAGAGAAAGAGAGCGAGTGAGAGAGAGATTTCTATCAAAATATTCTAAATATACTGAACAAAAAATAAACACAACATGCAACCATTTCTGTGGGTGAGAGAGAAAGCGAGAGAGACAGAGAGAGAGAGAGGGAGAGAGTGGGAGAGAGAGAAGGGAGAGAGAGTGAGAGAGAGTGCAAGAGGGAGAGAGAAGAGAAAGAGATTTCAATCAAAATCTTGTAAATATACTGAACAATAATATAAATGCAACATGCAACCATTTCTAAGATTTCACTGGTTCTGTTTTTAATGATCATATTTTGTCTTCTGATAGTTGCTTCAGAGTTGTTCAACGTAAAAAGGCTTTAGGATCCGTCCCACTGTTTTTAAAGTCTGATTTATATACAGTTTCATAGAAACTTTTTAAAATTGTGATTGATAGCATTGTTGTTTCTAATTACTAATCTTTAAAAACTATAACTGGTTTAGAATGTATGTGTTTTCTGAGAGATGCAACATATTTACCAGGTTAGTATACTTTATTTGAGTTTAACTTCTTATGGTTGGGGGCAGTATTGAGTAGCTTGGATGAATAAGGTGCCCAATGTAAACTGCCTGTTACTCAGGCCCAGAAGCTAGAATATGCATATGCATGGTAGTATTGGATAGAAAACACTCTGACGTTTCAAAAACTGTTAAGATAATGTCTGTGAGTATAACATAACTGATATGGCAGGTGAAAACCTGAGGAAAATCCATCCAGGAAGTGGGACATTTTTGATGTGGGTACTTTTCTATTGAATGCCTATACAGTATCTAAATGGTTAAGACCCAGATTGCAGTTCCTATGGCTTCAGTCTTTAGACATTGCTTCAGGCTTGTATTCTGAGAAATGAGGAAGAATGAGACCATTTTCTACGTATGTGGACTGTAGAATGAACCAGAGCTAGTTTGCCCGCTTGACCGATTGCGCACCGTTCGTTGTTTTTCCTTTCTATTGAAGACGCTATTGTCCGGTTGAAATATTATCGATTATTTAGACAATAGACAATCTGAGGATTAATTATAAACATCGTTTGACATGTTTCAACAAACTTTACTACTACTATTAGGATGTATTCGTCTACATGTCGTGACCGCCTTTGAGCCAGTGAACAAAACGCGCCAAGAAAATTGAGTTTTGGAACGTAAAGAGGGACTTTATCGAACAAAACAAACATTTATTGTGTAACAGGGACTCTTGTGACTGCAACCATATGAAGATCATCAAAGGTAAGTGATTCATTTTATTGCTATTTCTGACTTTTGTAATTCCTTTACTTGGTTGTAAAATGTGTGTATGCTTTTGTAAGCGGGGCACTGTCCTCAGATAATCGCATGGTATGCTTTTGCCGTAAAGCCTTATTGAAATCTGACACAGCGGCTGGATTAACAAGAATTTAATCTTTAAACCGATGTATAGCACTTCTATTTTTTTGAATATTTAATTAGACTATTTCTGTATTTTGAATTTGGCTCTCTGCAATTTCACCGGAATTGGGGGTACAGTGGTTTACCTCCACTGTATCCGCACCCTACCATACCCTATTCTAATCTATTCTACCATGCCCAGAAATCTGCTCCTTCTATTTTCTGTACCCAATGCACTATATGACCAGTTTTGATACAGCCTTTAGCCGTACCCTCATCCTACTCCTCCTCTGTTCATCGAGTGATGTTGAGGTTAACCCAGGCCCTGTGTGTCCCCAGGCGCTCTCATTTGTTGACTTCTGTAACCGTAAAAGCCTTGGTTTCATGCATGTTAACATCAGAAGCCTCCTCCCTACGTTTGTTTTACTCACTGCTTTAGCACACTCCGCCAACCCTGATGTCCTTGCCATGTCTGAATCCTGGCTTAGGAAGGCCACCAAAAATTCTGCGATTTCCACCCCCAATTACAACATTTTCCGTCAAGATAGAACTGCCAAAGGGGGAGGAGTTGCAATCAACTGCAGAGACAGCCTGCAAAGTTCTGTCATACTTTCCAGGTCTATGCCCAAACAATTCGAACTTCTAATTTTAAAAATAATTTTCTCCAGAAATAAATCTTTCCCAGCTGTGCCATGGACACCATATGTGAATTGACTGTCCCCCATCTATCTTCCGAGTTCATTCTGTTAGGTGACCTAAACTGGGAAATGCTTAACACTTCGGCCGTCCTACAATCTCAATCACAATCTCAATCACAGTCCCCACAAGAATAGTTTGGTTAGATTGGAATTGTTAGGTTAGATTACTTGTTGGTTATTACTGCATTGTCTGAACTAGAAGCACAAGCATTTCGCTACACTCGCATTAACATCTGCTAACCATGTGTATGTGACAAATAAAATTTGATTGATTTGATTGATTGATTGATTGATAGTAAACCAACAACAATCTGACCAACTGGAGAGATTTTGTTGGTCCCCACAAGGTCAAATGCTATTTCTAGGGGGTTTAGGGTTAAGGTTCGAATTAGGGTTAGGGGATAGCGTTAGTTTTAGGTTTATAAGCTAGGGTTAGGTTTAGGGTTAGGTTTAGGGTAGGGTTAGGGGTTAAGGTAAATAGGATTTTGAATGGGTTTGATTGTATCTCCCAACAAGGTTAGCTGCGCAAGTGTGCGTGTGTGTGTGTGTGTGTGTCTGTGTGGGTGAGACGGTGAGAGGGTTTGAGTGCGTGTATATGTGGGTTCAGTGATTTCGGAAAGTATTCAGACCCCTTTACTTTTTCCACATTTGTTACGTTACAGCCTTAATCTAAAATTGATTAAATCATTTTTTCTCCTCATCAATCCACACAATACCCAATAATAACAAAGCAAAAACAGTTTTTTGTTAATTTCAGCAAATGTATTAAAAATTAAAAACTGAAATATTACATTTACATAAGTATTCAGACCCTTTACTCAGTACTTTGTTGAAGCACCTTTGGCAGCAATTACAGCATTGAGTCTTCTTGGGTATGGTGCTACAAGTTTGGCACACCTGTATTTGGGGAGTTTCTCCCTTTCTTCTCTGCAGATCCTCTCAAGCTCTGTCAGTT
Organism: Salvelinus fontinalis; assembly: GCF_029448725.1. Classification (NCBI taxonomy): domain Eukaryota; kingdom Metazoa; phylum Chordata; class Actinopteri; order Salmoniformes; family Salmonidae; genus Salvelinus; species Salvelinus fontinalis. Next base: position 36,314,746 of record NC_074692.1, read on the forward strand.
TGGATGGGAAGTGTTGCTGCACGGCTATTTTCAGGTCTCTCCAGAGATGTTCGATCAGGTTCAAGTTCGGGCTCTGGCTGGGCCACTCAAGGACATTCAGAAGCCACTCCTGCATTGTCTTGGCTGTGTGATTAGGGTCATTGTCCTGTTGGAAGGTGAACCTTGTCCCCAGTCAGGTCCTGAGCACTCTGGAGCAGGTTTTCAACAAGGATCTCTCTTTGCTTTGTTCATCTTTCCCTCGATCCTGACTAGTCTCCCAGTCCCTGCCGCTGAAAAACATCCACACAGCATGATGTTGCCACCATCATGTTTCACCTTAGGGATGGTGCAGGTTTCCTCCAGATGTGGCGCTTGGCATTCATGCCAAAGAGTTCAATTCGGTTTCGTCAGTCCAGATAATCTTGTTACTCATGGTCTGAGAGTCTTTAGTTGCCTTTTGGAAAACTCCAAGTGGGCTGTCATGTGCATTTTACTGAGGAGTGGCTTCCGTCTGGCCACTCTACCATAAAGGCCTTACTGGTGGAGTGCTGCAGAGATGGTTGTCCTTCTGGAAGGTTCTCCCATCTCCACAGAAGAACTCTAGAGCTCTGTCAGAGTGACCCTTGGGTTCTTGGTCACCTCCCTGACCAAGGCCTTTCTCCCCTGATTGCTCAGTTTGGTAGGCGGGCCAGCTCTAGGGAGAATCTTGGTGGTTCCAAACTTCTTGATGGAGTCCTCTGTGTTCTGGGGACCGTCAATGCAGCAGAATTTTTTTGGTACCCTTCCCCAGATCTGCACCTCGACACAATCCTGTCTCGGAGCTCTACGGACAATTCTAATTTCGAGTCCCATAGCAAAGGGTTGTGGCTGCTTTGTGTGATGTATTATTGTCTCTACCTTCTTGCCCATCGTGCTGTTGTCTGTGGACAATAATGTTTGTACCCTGTTTTTTGCTGCTACCATGTTGTGTTGCTGCCATGTTGTGTTGCTACCATGTTGTTGTCATGTTGTGTTGCTACCATGCATTGTTGTCATGTGATTCTGCCATGCTATGTTGTTGTCTTAGGTCTCTCTTTATGTGGTGTTGTGTTGTCTCTCTTGTCGTGATGTGTGTTTTGTACTATATTTTTATTTAATATATTCATAATCCCAGCCCCTATCCCCGCAGGAGGCCTTTTGCCTTTTGGTAGGCCGTCATTGTAAACAAAACATATAACGGGTCTTAATTCTTATGTAAATAAGGAATTTCTGTTTTGCAAAAATTTCTAAAAACCTGTTTTCATTATCATTATGGGGTATTGTTTGTAGATTGCTGAGAAATTTGTTTATTTAATCCATTTTAGAATAAGGCTGTAACGTAACAAAATGTGGAAAAAGTCAAGGGGTCTGACTACTTTCTGAAAGGACTCTATAGTAATAAAACAGGCAGATTTAAGGAGTCCCCAAAAAGGCTGGAAAATGTAATCTATGCAAATCATTTGTATGACACCTGGAGATTATTATACCCAACTGCAAAAGACTATTCCTTTGTCACGACTTCTGCCGAAGTCGTTGCCTCTCCTTGTCCGGGCGGTGTTCGGCGGTCGACTTCACCGGTCTTCTAGCCATCATCGATCCATTTTTCATTTTCCATTGGTTTTGTCTTGTCTTCCCACACACCTGTTGTCAATCCCATTCATTACCTGTTGTGTATTTAACCCTCTGTTTCCCTTCATGTGTTTGTCAGAGATTGTTTTATGTCAAGTGTTGTTTTATTCGTGTATAGGTGTGCGATGGGTCCTTGTACCCATTTTATTTTGATATATGTATATTACTCGTGTTTGGAGCATGTCATGGACGTTTATTAAAAGTCTCCATATACACATCGTTTACTCTCCTGCGTCTGACTTCCCTGCCACCTATACACACGACGTTGACAGAATCTCTGACCCTAAAAAAATGAAGTCAGCAGGAGGAGGCACTTCGCTAATAGAGGTTGAGGAACGCGTCCTGGAACACGCGGAGGAGATTGACAGACTGTGCGCTGCCATGGATCGCATTGTCCAGAGTATGGACCGCTGGGAGAGACAGGGAGCTTTTCCAGTACCTCCACCACCACCTGGAATTCCTTTGAACGTTTTTTATCCTCCGGAACAGAACAGGATCCAGTTATCCCTACCCACGGGATACAATGGAGATACTGCCAGCTGCCAGGGTTTTCTCCTAAAACTGAACTTGTATCTGGCCACGGTTTCTCCAGTACCATCAGACCGTGAGAAAAGCTTCGCCCTCGTCTCATGCCTTACCGGGAAAGCCCTGGAGTGGGTCAACGCTGTGTGTGGAGAGGATAAGGCGTTGGACCATTTTGAGGAGCTCATCTGCCATTTCCGGAAGGTATTCGACCACCCATCCGAAGGCAGAGCAGCAGGTGAGCTCCTCTATCATCTGAGGCAGGGGACGAGGAGTGCTCAGGAGTTCGCTTTGGAGTTTAGGACTTTGGCTGCCGGCGCTGGATGGAGCGACAGGGCCCTGATCGAGCACTACCGTTGTAGTCTACGCGAGGACGTCCGTTGGGAGCTGGCCTGTAGAGACACCACCCTCAACTTCGACCAGCTGGTGGATATGTCCATCAGGCTGGACAACATGCTGGCTACTCGGGGACGTCTAGATCGGGGTCTGGTTGTTCCATCCTCCCGCACTCTCTCTCCCGAACCTATGGAATTGGGAGGGATGGTGCGCAGGGAGACCGGAGGGGGTACCCGCTCGAGCACCATCTATGATCGCAGAGATCACACTGCTGATCGGTGTCGGGTTGGTTCCTCTGGGAATAGAGAAGGCAGGCAGGGCACTCTGGCATCACCCCAGGTGAGTAGGCACCATACTCATCCAGAGCCCTCTGCTGCACTTATGTTTGTCTCTGTCACCTTTCCGGATTTTTCCCTGCATTCCCAGTATAAGGCGCTAGTAGATTCAGGCGCGGCTGGGAATTTCATTAATAAAAATTTTGCTCATAGTTTAGGGATTCCTGTTGTTTCTGTGGATATGCCTTTCCCTATTCATGCCTTAGATAGTCGACCAATAGGGTCAGGGTTTATCAGGGAGGTCACCGCACCTTTGTCTATGATAACGCAGGAGGGTCACAAGGAGAAGATTAGTCTTTTCCTTATTGATTCCCCTGCGTATTCTGTGGTGTTAGGCCTACCCTGGTTAACTACTCATAACCCCACTGTTTCTTGGCCACAGAGGGCTCTCACGGGGTGGTCGCGAGAGTGCTCAGGTAGGTGTGTAGGGGTTTCCGTTGGTGCTACTACGGTGGAAAGTCCAGACCAGGTTTCCACCGTGCGCATTCCCCCAGAATATGCCGATTTGGCACTCGCCTTCTGTAAAAAGAAGGCGACTCAATTACCACCCCATCGACAGGGGGATTGTGCGATAGATCTCCTGGTAGACGCTGCATATCCCAGGAGTCATGTGTATCCTCTGTCGCAAGCGGAGACAGTGGCTATGGATAATTATATCTCTGAATCCCTGCGTCAGGGGTTCATTCAGCCATCCATTTCACCCGCCTCTTCGAGTTTCTTTTTTGTGAAGAAGAAGGATGGCGGTTTACGCCCGTGCATTGATTATCGAGACCTTAATAAAATCACGGTAAAATATAGTTACCCGCTACCTTTGATTAATACAGTAATGGAGTCAATGCGCGGGGCCCGCTTCTTCACAAAATTGGATCTCAGGAGTGCGTACAATCTGGTGCGTATTAGGAGGGGTGATGAGTGGAAGACGGCATTTAGCACCACCTCAGGTCATTATGAGTACCTGGTCATGCCATATGGGTTGATGAATGCTCCATCAGTCTTCCAATCGTTTGTAGATGAGATCTTCAGGGACCTGAACGGGCAGGGTGTAGTGGTGTATATCGATGACATTTTGATATACTCTGCTACACGCGCTGAGCATGTGTCCTTGGTGCGCAGGGTGCTTGGTCGCCTGTTGGAGCATGATTTATATGTCAAGGCTGAGAAATGCTTGTTCTTCCAACAATCCATCTCCTTCCTAGGGCATCAGATTTCCACTTCAGGAGTGGAAATGGAGAGCGACCGCATTACAGCCGTGCGTAATTGGCCGACTCCAACCACGGTAAAGGAGGTGCAGCGTTTTTTAGGGTTTGCCAATTACTACCGGAGATTTATCCGGGGTTTTGGTCAGGTTGCAGCTCCCATTACCTCACTGCTAAAGGGGGGACCGGTGCGCTTGCAGTGGTCGGCCGAGGCGAATAGGGCTTTGGTAAACTGAAGGCTCTGTTTACCTCGGCGCCTGTGTTGGCTCATCCAGATCCCTCTTTGCCATTCATAGTAGAGGTGGACGCATCCGAAGCTGGGATAGGAGCAGTGCTCTCTCAGCGTTCGGGTGTGCCACCAAAGCTTCGCCCCTGTGCTTTCTTTTCGAAGAAGCTCAGCCCGGCGGAGCGTCACTATGATGTGGGGGACCGAGAGCTGTTAGCTGTCGTAAAAGCCTTGAAGGTGTGGAGGCATTGGCTTGAGGGGGCTAATCACCCTTTTCTCATCTGGACTGACCACCGCAATCTGGAGTACATCCGGCAGGCGAAGAGACTAAATCCTCGCCAGGCAAGGTGGGCCATGTTTTTCACTCGTTTTGTGTTTACGCTTACTTACAGACCAGGCTCCCAGAACGTCAAGGCAGACGCATTGTCTCGGCTGTATGACACAGAGGAGCGACCCATGGATCCCACTCCCATACTCCCAGAGTCGTGTTTGGTCGCGCCAGTAGTGTGGGAGCTGGACGCGGACATTGAGCGGGCGTCACGTGCAGAGCCCTCTCCTCCTGAGTGTCCAGCTGGTCGTCTGTACGTTCCGTCTGCTGTCCGCGACCGATTGATCTATTGGGCTCACACATCACCCTCCTCTGGTCATCCTGGGATAGGTCGGACGATGTGCTGTCTTGATGGGAGGTACTGGTGGCCCACTTTAGCTAAGGACGTGAGGATTTATGTTTCCTCCTGTTCGGTGTGCGCCCAGTGCAAGGCTCCTAGACACCTGCCTAGAGGTAAGCTTTTACCTTTACCCGTTCCTCAACGGCCGTGGTCGCACCTGTCAGTGGATTTTGTGACTGATCTTCCACCTTCACAGGGTTACACCACGATCCTGGTCGTTGTGGATCGGTTCTCTAAGTCCTGTCGTCTTCTCCCTTTGCCCGGTCTCCCTACGGCCTTACAAACTGCGGAGGCTCTGTTTACACATGTTTTCCGGCATTATGGGGTGCCTGAGGATATAGTGTCTGATCGGGGTCCCCAGTTCACGTCAAGGGTCTGGAAGGCGTTCATGGAACGTCTGGGGATCTCGGTTAGTCTTACCTCAGGTTTTCACCCCGAGAGTAATGGGCAGGTGGAGAGAGTTAACCAGGATGTGGGCAGGTTTCTGCGGTCCTATTGCCAGGACCGGCCAGGGGAGTGGGCGAAGTTCGTGCCCTGGGCAGAGATAGCCCAGAACTCGCTACGTCACTCCTCCACTAACCTTACCCCTTTTCAATGTGTATTAGGGTATCAGCCGGTTCTGGCTCCTTGGCATCAGAGTCAGACCGAAGCTCCTGCGGTGGACAATTGGTTTCGGCACGCTGAGGAAACTTGGGAGGCAGCCCACGTCCACCTTCAGCGTGCCATAAGGCGCCAGAAAATTGGCGCAGACCGTTGCCGCAGTGAGGCCCCGGTGTTCGTACCAGGGGACAGGGTCTGGCTCTCGACCCGAAACCTGCCCCTCCGCCTGCTCTGCCGGAAGCTGTGTCCGCGGTTTGTGGGGCCGTTTAAAGTCCTGAGGAGAGTGAACGAGGTATGTTATAGATTACAACTGCCCACTAATTACCGTATTAACCCCTCGTTCCATGTGTCTCTCCTCAGGCCGGTGGTGGCTGGCCCGCTCCAGGAGGCTGAAGTGCGTGAAGTTCCTCCGCCTCCTCTAGACATCGAGGGGGTCCCGGCGTACGCTATTCGATCCATTTTGGATTCGAGACGTCGGGCGAGGGGCCTTCAGTACCTCGTGGACTGGGAGGGGTACGGGCCGGAGGAGAGTCGCTGGGTTCCGGTGGAGGACGTTTTAGATCCTTCCATGTTAAAAGAATTCCACCGCCTCCATCCGGATCGCCCTGCACCTCGCCCTCCGGGTCGTCCCCGAGGCCGGTGTCGACGCGCAGCTGGAGCCGCGCGTCGGGGGGGGGGTAATCTCACGACTTCTTCCGAAGTCGTTGCCTCTCCTTGTCCGGGCGGTGTTCGGCGGTCGACTTCACCGGTCTTCTAGCCATCATCGATCCATTTTTCATTTTCCATTGGTTCTGTCTTGTCTTCCCACACACCTGTTGTCAATCCCATTCATTACCTGTTGTGTATTTAACCCTCTGTTTCCCTTCATGTGTTTGTCAGAGATTGTTTTATGTCAAGTGTTGTTTTATTCGTGTATAGGTGTGCGATGGGTCCTTGTACCCATTTTATTTTGATATATGTATATTACTCGTGTTTGGAGCATGTCATGGACGTTTATTAAAAGTCTCCATATACACATCGTTTACTCTCCTGCGTCTGACTTCCCTGCCACCTATACACACGACGTTGACATCCTTTTTTTTCTTAAAGTAAGAAAAGCTATCCAAGAATTTACATTTTTAATTTTTTTAAATGCACTCAACAAATTACTGAATAAAAAAAATCACTTTATAGAGATATCAGATCATTCTCCGGTATCGTGCTTAATTACTCCAGAAAATACATTTATCGACCAAGTTTGTTCATTCTCCAGAGTGTATCTTCTATAACGGAATTTTATTAAATACTTAAATAATTTTTAAACCTTCACCATTACAAATGTAGACACAGAGGATAGAAAAAGCAGCCCCCTGATAAAGAGAAAAATAAATCACTGTGTTAGAAAAAGACCAGAAAAAATATGTTTACAAGGTAAAGAAAATACAATCTTTGAACTTTTACTTCTGAAGAGAGCCAACCATTACAAGTTAAACTCAAATAAAGCATACTAACCTGGTAAATATGTTGCCTCTCAGAAAACACATACATTCTAAACCAGTTATAATTTTAAAAGATTAGTAATTAGAAACAATGCTATTAATGCCAATTTTAAAAGTTTCTATGAAACTGTATAAAGATCAGACTTTAAAAAGTGGGACGGATCCTAAATCCTTTTTACGTTGAACAACTCTGAAGCAAAATATGATCATTAAAAACAGAACCAGTGAAATCTTAGAAATGGTTGCATGTTGCGTTTATATTATTGTTCAGTATATTTACAAGACTTTGATTGAAATCTCCCTCTCATGTCCTTCTCTCTCTCTCCTAGTTGTCCTTCTTCCATCCTTTCCTTGCTGTGAGCCATGTCCTCCCCTCTCTCTCTCTTTGTCCTTGTCCCTGCTGTTGATGTGTATCCTGGTAAGTCAAGTTGTATGGTCTCAGTGCCAGGAATCTTAAATGTGATTTATGGTCAACACAATCCTGTCTCAGAGATCTACGGACAATTTCTTCGATCTTATCTTGATTTCTGCTCTGACATGCACTGCCAACTGTGGGACTTTATATAGACAGGGGTGTGCCTTTCCAAATCATGTCCAATCAATTGAATTTACCACAGGTGGACTCCAATCAAGTTGTAGAAAGTTCTCAAGGATGATCAATGAAACAGAATGCACCCGAGCTCAATTGAGTCTCATAGCAGAGTCTGAATACTTATGTGAATGAGGTATTTCTGTTTCAGATTTGAAATTTTAGCAAATCTATTCCAAATCTGTTCACTTCGTCATTATGAGGTGATGTGTGTAGACTGACGAGAAAAAAAGTAAATGAATTTAAGAATAAGGCCATAAAGAAACAAAATGTAGAAAGTCAAGGGGTCTGAAAACTCTGAATGCACTGTATATAATGATTCATGGCATTACTGATTAATTACAGGTTGTATGTAGTACTATTTGCCCTCTCCACCCTTAGCAATGCCATCTCCCTCACCTAACTGTTTATTCACTGGGCTGGCCTTTTGACATTATTTGGAATACAATTTGTTCAGTTAGTATCAGAATTTGTTGTTACACCTTACAGGTTTCAATACATTGTGATAGTATAGGGTGTGCTCTCATTGGTTAAGTAGTGTCATGAACCGGCTTGAAGTTTGTAAACAAAAAGGGAGACAACGTGGAGACAAGGAATAGGAAAATATTTATTAAAGTAACACAATTAACAATGGTGTAATCAGTAGTGTAAGTGAGTGTTTTGCATGCATACATGTGATAATGCGGGGTGTTGAAAGGTGCCAAAGCATACAACACAAAAGGCCACAAAAATACCACAACCAAAATCTGTCTGTGTCTGCATGGAGACAGTCTCCTCACTGAATGGGGAAGAGGTGCATTTATCCTGGGACACACCTGGCCCCAGGTGTCCCCATTTCGCTGACGACCCTCCCAGCCCCGTCCACCGACATCCTATTAAGGAAGACAAGAGCAAAGAGAAAGAATTTGGCAGAAAGAGTGGTACATTGGGATGGTAGATGTGCAGAAGATGAATGTGCAAGTAGAGATACTGGGGTGCAGAAGGAGCAAGATAAATAAAATAAATACAGTAAGGGGAGGAGGTAGATAGATGGGCTGTTTACAGGTGTAGTGATCTGTGAGCTGCTCTGACAGCTGGTGCTTAAAGCTAGTGAGGGAGATATGAGATGCCAGCTTCAGTGACTTTTGCAGTTCGTTCCAGTCATTGGCAGCATAAAACTGGAAGGAAAGGCGACCAAGGAGGAATTGGCTTTGGGGGTGACCAGTGAGATATATCTGCTGGAGCGCGTGCTACAGGTGGGTGCTGTTATGGTGACCAGTGAGCTGAGATAAGGCGGGGCTTTACCTAGCAGAGACTTATAGATGACCTCGAGCCAAAGGGTTTGGTGATGAATATGAATCGAGGGCCAGCCAATGAGAGCGTACAGGTTGCAGTGGTGGGTAGTGTATGGGGCTTTGGTGACAAAACGGATGGCACTGATAGACTGCATCCAGTTTGTTGAGTAGAGTGTTGGAGGCTATTTTACAGATGACATCGAAGTCGAAGATCGATAGGATGCTCAGTTTTACGAGGGTATGTTTGGCAGCATGAGTGAAGGATGCTTTGTTGCAATATCAGAAGCCGATTCTAGATGTAATTTTGGATTGGAGATGCTTAATGTGAGTCTGGAAAGAGAGTTTACAGTCTAGTCAGACACCTAGGTATTTGTAGTTGTCCACGTATTCCAACTCAGAGCCGTCCAGAGTAGTGATTGATTGAATAGCATGCATTTAGTTTTACTTACATATAAGAGCAGTTGGAGGCCATGGAAGGCGAGTTATGGCATTGAAGCTCGTCTGGAGGTTAGTTAAAACCTCTTACAGCCACCCCCCCCTCTTTCAATTTCCACCTGAAGACATAACCAAATCTAACTGCCTCTAGCTCAGGCCCAGAAGCAAGGATATGCATATTCTTGGTACCATTTGAAAGAAAACACTCTGAAGTTTGTGTAAATGTGAATTGAATGTAGGAGAATATAACACAATAGATCTGGTTTAGATAATACAATGAGAAAAACATACATTTTTAATTTGTAATTGTTGTATAATCATCTTTAAAATGAACAAGATAAAACAAACATTCAGATATGAATATGGGGACAATTTCAGTGAAAAACATAAGAGGGCAACAGTAGTTGTGCAAAGTTTCAGAATGATAACTTCCAAAATGAGTGTGCTACATGACATTTATCATGAAGTCACCCAGGTGTCTCACACAAGTAGCCCAAATGTACCCAAGTGGCCAAATTGGTGAAGGTATACATTTTGAAACAAATAACTATATACAAAATACCAAAATGGTATTCTGGTATTACACACACAAAAAAAAGAAAAAAAAAGAAAAAAAAAGACACATTTACAAAATAACATGGGTATCTATTTACACACTTTCAATATTTGGAAGACCCTCAGTCCTCTATCAAATCAAATCTATTCATATAGCCCTTCGTACATCAGCTAATATCTCAAAGTGCTGTACAGAAACCCAGCCTAAAACCCCAAACAGCAAGCAACGCAGGTGTAGAAGCACAGTGGCTAGGAAAACTCCCTAGAAATGCCAAAACCTAGGAAGAAACCTAGAGAGGAACCAGGCTATGAGGGGTGGCCAGTCCTCTTCTGGCTGTGCCGGGTGGAGATTATAACGGAACAGATTTTTAAACGTTCATAGAGGACCAGCAGGGTCAGACACTAATAATCACAGTGATTGTAGAGGGTGCAACAGGACAGCACCTCAAGAGTAAATATGAACAGTTTAGGGTTCCATAGCCGCAGGCAGAACAGTTGAAACTGGAACAGCAGCAAGGCCGGGTGGACTGGGGACAGCAAGGAGTCATCATGCCAGGTAGTCCTGACGCATGGTCCTAGGGCTCAGGTCCTCCGAGAGAAAGAAGGAGAGAAAGAGAGCATACTTAAATTCACACAGGACACCGGATAAGACAGGAGAAGTACTCCAGATATAACAAACTGACCGTAGCCCACCCTAGCCCAAACTACTGCAGCATAAATACTGGAGGCAGAGACAGGAGGGGTCAGAAGACACTGTGGCCCCATCCATTGAGACCCCCGGACAGGGCCAAACAGGAAAGATAAAACCCCACCCACTTTGCCAAAGCTCTACACAATATTGTGCTGCTGATGCCAGGTGCCATAGCAGTCTCTTTCTGCTGTAAAGCAGAGGGTCACCAAGCATGTGGTGCAGGTGATGGGGGACTTCATCTACCTGTATCAACAGGTATAATAAACAGATATATAGAGTACAGGGAACATAAAGTGCTGTTCCATTTCACTTTGGCCATTGCTGTGGGCCTGCCTCAAATAGGCTATTTCATGTGGGGGTGGGGTGGAGCGGCAGACTCCCTCTAATCCATAATATGTTGACTGAGTGGAGGAAGCATGCTCGCTGTGTTGAGATGTAACAGCAAACCTACACATTCTACTCCATTTTTACATACACTGTTCAAAAAAATAAAAGGGAACACTTAAACAACACAATGTAACTCCAAGCCAATCACACTTCTGTGAAATCAAACTGTCCACTTAGGAAGCAACACTGATTGACAATAAATTTCACATGCTGTTGTGCAAATGGAATAGACAACAGGTGGAAATTATAGGCAATTAGCAAGACACCCCCAATAAAGGAGTAGTTCTGCAGGTGGTGACCACAGACCACTTCTCAGTCCCTATGCTTCCTGGCTGATGTTTTGGTCACTTTTGAATGCTGGCGGTGCTTTCACTCTAGTGGTAGCATGAGACGGAGTCTACAATCCACACAAGTCGCTCAGGTAGTGCAGCTCATCCAGGATGGCATATCAATGCGAGCTGTGGCAAGAAGGTTTGCTGTGTCTGTCAGCATAGTGTCCAGAGCATGGAGGCGCTACCAGGAGACAGGCCAGTACATCAGGAGACGTGGAGGAGGCCGCAGGAGGGCAACAACCCAGCAGCAGGACCGCTACCTCTGCCTTTGAGCAGGAGGAGCACTGCCAGAGCCCTGCAAAATGACCTCCAGCAGGCCACAAATGTGCATGTGTCTGCTCAAACGGTCAGAAACAGACTCCATGAGGGTGGTATGAGGCCCCGACGTCCACAGGTGGGGGTTGTGCTTACAGCCCAACACCGTGCAGGACGTTTGGCATTTGCCAGAGAACACCAAGATTGGCAAATTCGCCACTGGCACCCTGTGCTCTTCACAGATGAAAGCAGGTTCACACTGAGCACGTGACAGAGTCTGGAGACGCCGTGGAGAACATTCTGCTGCCTGCAACATCCTCCAGCATGACCGGTTTGGTGGTGGGTCAGTCATGGTGTGGGGTGGCATTTCTTTGGGGGGCCGCACAGCCCTCCATGTGCTCGCCAGAAGTAGCCTGACTGCCATTAGGTACCGAGATGATATCCTCAGACCCCTTGTGAGACCATATGCTGGTGCGGTTGGCCCTGGGTTCCTCCTAATGCAAGACAATGCTAGACCTCATGTGGCTGGAGTGTGTCAGCAGTTCCTGCAAGAGGAAGGCATTGATGCTATGGACTGGCCCGCCCGTTCCCCAGACCTGAATCCAATTGAGCACATCTGGGACATCATGTCTCGCTCCATCCACCAACGCCACGTTGCACCACAGACTGTCCAGGAGTTGGCGGATGCTTTAGTCCAGGTCTGGGAGGAGATGCCTCGGGAGACCATCCGCCACCTCATCAGGAGCATGCCCAGGCGTTGTAGGGAGATCATACAGGCACGTGGAGGCCACACACCCTACTGCGCCTCATTTTGACTTGTTTTAAGGACATTACATCAAAGTTGGATCAGCCTGTAGTGTGGTTTTCCACTTTAATTTTTATTTGTGACTCCAAATCAAGACCTCTATGGGTTGATAAATTTGATTTCCATTGATAATTTTTGTGTGATTTTGTTGTCAGCACATTCAACTATGTAAAGAAAAAAGTATTTAATAAGAATATTTCATTCATTCAGATCTAGGATGTGTTATTTTAGTGTTCCCTTTATTTTTTTGAGCAGTGTATATACACACACAAACATAGGCTATGGGTCATTCACATAAATACATTGTGGGTGGGGGTGTATTTTGTGTACTTTACACACTTCAAAACATTTTTATATATTGCAAATAAAATGTAAAAACAATCACAAATAATATTTTATATTATTAATTTCAAACAGCATTAGCATGAGAATAACTTACCAGTCCAAAACAATGTCCTCTCCGTTGAAAAAATATAACTCCATTTTGGAATCATAGCTATGGTCGCTAACTGAGTCCTCTTCCAAAAGCATATCTGTCTCACTTTCACAATCATTTTCCTCTATAATTTTGTCCACATTCGTATATCTAGTCTTAGATTTAGCTTTCCCTGACTTATTTCGCCATGATGTTCGATATAAACAGCTGAAGATGCGTGTTACCGAAATAGTGCTGTGCATAACAAGCTTGGCTCCTTCCAGTATGTATCTTCAATGGTGTAAGACCGTCTTTACGCCAGAGTTTACTACATAGGTTGGTCTTCCAACACAGAACCATTACATATTGCCGTTTACCTCTTCTCATTGGCTATCTACCCAGCTGGATTTCAAGACAATCAGTGGTCATTGGGTTAAAATGCAGTCAATCAACGAAACAGCGGTCATATAATTGGTGCACAATGAGGTCATTACTTGTTGTCTTCCAATCGGTTTCTTTCGGTCAATACGTCCCGCGAAATGACCCATCATGTTTGGTTGTGTTACAAACAAACAGTTGATTGCAATGAAACCAAACATGACTAGATAAAGTCACGTTTAGTCTGTGTATTTACGTCGAATGTTTCCTTGAAAATTGAATGACACGGAATTGAACGAGATAAGTGTTCAAAATGTTTCGTGTTAGCTTATAAAAATGGATTTAACCGAACAAAAGACCATTTACTGTGTAACAATGAGCCTTGGGATTGCAAACAGAGCAAGATCTTCAAAAGGTAAACTATTTATTTTCTTGCAATTTGTAATTTTGTTACGCCTGTGCTGGTTGAAATAGTATTTTGGTATAGGGCTCTGTGCTCAGATATCGCATCGTATTTTTTCGCAGTAAATCCTTTTTTAAATCTGACAACGCAGTTGGATTAGCAAGATGTTGCAGTATGTTGTCGAATTTAAACCCGCTAACGGGATCCGTAGCGCAGAGAAGTTAAGTGTCCAAAGAGGGGCCAGAAGTATATAGAATAGTGTCGTCTGCTTAGAGGTGGATCAGAGAATCACCAGCAGCAAGAGCGACATCATTGATGTATACAGAGAGGAGAGTCGGCCCGAGAATTGAACCCTGTGGCACCCCCATAGAGACTGCCAGAGGTCCGGACAACAGGCCCTCCGATTTGACACACTGAACTCTGTCTGAGACGTACTTGGTAAACCAGGTGAGGCAATTATTTGAGAAACCAAGGCTGTCGAGTCTGCCATTAATATGGCTGCCATCCCGCTACCGGGATGATATGACTACAGTGAGTGAAAGTGCAGGGCGCCAAATTCAAAAAGCAGAAATCTCATAACTAAAATTCCTCAAACAGATGTGTCTTATATCATTTTAAAGGTAATATTGTTGTTAATCCCACCAAAGTGTCCGATTTCAAATATGCTTTTCAGCAAAAGCACTACAAACGATTATGTTAGGTCACCACAAAACCACAATAAACACAGGCATTTTTCCAGCAAAAGATAGCTTTCAAAAAAAGCAGAAATAGAGATAAAATGAATCACTAACCTTCACTAATCTTCAGATGACACTCATAGGACTTCATGTTACACAATATATGCATGTTTTGTTTGATTAAGTTCATATCAAAAAATCTGACTTTACATTGGCGCGTTAGATTCACTAGTTGCAAAAACATCAAGTGATTTTGCATAGCCACATCGTTTCAACAGAAATACTCATCATAAATGTAGATGATAATACAAGTTATACACATGGAATTATAGATATAACTCCTTAATGCAACCGCTGTGTCAGGTTTCAAAAAAACGTTACGGAAAAATAAACCATGCAATAATCTGAGACGGAGCTCAGAACAATAGCCAAATTTGCCACCATGTTGGGGTCAACAGAAACCAGAAAATACATGATAAATGTTTCCTTACCTTTGATGAATTCATCAGAATGCAGTCCTAGGAATCCCAGGTCCACAATAAATGCTTGATTTGTTCGATAATGTCTGTTATTTATGTCAAATTAGCTACTTTGGACATGTTTACCAAACGCCCAACCCAAAGCGCGTCCACTACCGTCCACTATAACGTGACGAAATGTCTGAAAGTTCCGTTACAGTCAGTAGAAACATTTCAAACGATGTACTGAATCAATCTTTAGAATGTTGTTAACATACATCTTGAATAACGTTCCAACCGGAGAATTTCATCGACTTCAGTTGACCGATGGAATGGAGCTCCCTCTCACGTGAACGCGCCTCTTCAATGCGTGATCACCTCGTGGCAGTGGTCACTAATTCCTGTCTCCTTCGGCCCCTCTTCACATTAGAGTCATCAGACAAAGTTCTATTGACATCTAGTGGAAGCCGTAGGAAGTGAAAACTCATCAATATCTCGCTGTAATTTCAATGAGAGCTTGGTTGAAAATCTGGCACCCCCAGAAAAAATAAACAGGAAGTGGAACTTCAGGTTTTTGCCTGCCATGTGAGTTCTGTTATACTCAGACATAATTCAAACAGTTTTAGAAACTTCAGAGTGTTATCTATCCAATACTAATAATAATATGCATATATTAGCAACTATGCCATAGGAGCAGGCTGTTTACTCTGGGCACCACTGTGCACCTTTCATCCAAGCTACTCAATACTGCCCCTGCAGCCATAAGAAGTTAAGAGTATGGTGATTGACAGTCGTAAGCCTTGGCCAGGTCGATGAATACGGCTGCACAGTAATGTCTCTTTTCGATGGCGGTATAATGTCGTTTAGCACATTGAGCGTGGTTGAGGTGCACCCATGATCAGCTCTGAAACCAGCTTGCATAGCGGAGAAGGTGCGGTGGGATTCGAAATGGTCGGTGATCTGTTTGTTAACTTGGCTTCGAAGACCTTAGAAAGACAGGGTAGGATAGATATAGGTCTGTAGTATTTTGGGTCTAGAATGTCTCCCCCTTTGAAGAGGGGGATGACCGCTGCAGCTTTCCAATCTTTGGTAATCTCACACGATACGAAAGAGGTTGAACAGGCTAGTAATAGGGGTTGCAACAATTTCGGCAGATATTTTTAGAAAGAGAGGGTCCAGATTGTCTAGCCCGGCTGATTTGTAGGGGTCCAGATTTTGCAGCTCTTTCAGAACATCAGCCATCTGGATTTGGGTGAAGGGTAAATGGTGGGGGCTTTGGTGGGTTGCTGTGAAGGGTGCGGCGGTTGACCGGGGTAGGGGTAGCCAGGTGGAAAGCATGGCCAGCCGTGGACAAATGCTTAGTGTTTCCTAGCCTCAAAGCAGTGGGCAGCTGGGAAGAGCTCTTATTCTCCATGGACTTTAGTGTCCCAGAACTTTTGAGTTTGTACTACAGGATGCAAATCTGTTTGAAAAAACTTTCCTTAGCATTCCTAACAGCCTGTGTATAATTGTTTTCAACTTCCCTGAAAAGATGCAAATCACAGGGGTTATTCGATGCTAATGCAGAATGTAACAGGATGTTTTTTGCACTGGTCAAGGGCAGACAGGTCTGGAGTGAACCAAGGACTATCTATTCCTAGATCAACATTTTTTGAACATGCTAACTTAAGATGGTGAGGAAGGCACTTTTAAAGAATAACCAGGCATCTTCTACTGACGGGATGAGGTCAATGTCATTCCAGGTTACCCCGGCCAGGTCCATTAGAAAGGCCTGCTCGCAGAAGTGTTTTAGGGAGCGTTTGACAGTAATGAGGGGTGGTCGTTTGGTCGCAGACCCATTACGGATGCAGGCAATGAGACAGTGATCGAAGAGATCTTAATTGAAAACAGCAGAGGTGTATTTGGAGGGCGAGTTAGTTTGGATGATATCTATGAGGGTGCCCGTGTTTACGGATTTGGGGTTGTACCCGTTAGGTTCATTGATAATTTGTGTGAGATTGAGGGCATCAAGTTTAGATTGTAGGATGGCCTGGGTGTTAAGGTCACCTAGTAGCACGAGCTCAGAGGATAGATGGGGGGCAATCAATTCACATATGGTGTCGAGGGCACAGCTGGGGGCAGAGGGTGGTCTATAGCAAACGGCAACAGTTAGAGACTGGAAAGGTGAATTTTTAGAAGCGGAAGCTCAAATTGTTTGGGAACAGACTTGGATAGTAATACAGAACTCTGCAGGCTCTCTTTGAAGTAGATCGCAACACCGCCCCCTTTGGCGGAAAATGTTATAGTTAGGGATTTCAGTGGTTTTCCTAAGCCAGGATTCAGACACGGCTAAGACATCCAGGTTGGCAGAGTGTGCTAAAGCAGTGAGTTAAACAAACTTAGGGAGTAGGTTTCTAATGTTAACATGCGTGAAACCAAGACTTTTATGGTTACAGAAGTCAAATGAGAGCACCTGGGGAATGGGAGTAGAGCTAGGCATTGCAGGACCTGGATTAACCTCTACATCACCAGAGGAACAGAGGAGAAGTAGGATAAGGGTACGGCTAAAGGCTATACGAACTGGCCGTCTAGCACGTTCGGAACAGAGAGTAAAAGGAGCAGGTTTCTGGACACGATAGCATAGAGTCAAGGCATAGTGTACAGACAAAGGTAAGGTAGCAAGTGAGTACATTGGAGGTAAACCTAGGCATTGAGTATTGATGAGAGAGATAGTCTCTAGAGACGTTTAAACCAGGTGATGTCATCGCATATGTAGGAGGTGGAACATGGTTGGTTAAGGCATATTGAGCAGGGCTAGAGGCTCTACAGTGAAATAAGACAGTATTCACTAACCAGGACAGTAATGGACGAGGTATATTGATATTAGAGAGGCATGCGTAGCCAAGTGAACATATGGGTCCAGTGAGTGGTTAGCAGACCGGGGCCAGCAAGCTGTTCTTTAGTACATAATTCCAACAGTTCCTCAGATGGAAAGCAAATTAACTTGTCTACATTAGACACTATAGTCAGAAGTAAATACAAAAAATAAAGATCTTGCTCTTCCCCTCTCCCGAGCAAACCAGACACAAGAGAAATGACAATCACACTGGGCACCACAGAAGAGAGATGAGCTATATGGAGCTTCCCCAAAACCTACAATAACTCAACCCTAGTCTTCGTGCAGATTTGCAGTGGGTAATTATGCACTGTAGCCTGCTGGCAAGTAAATAAACCACCCAACACCCTGGCAGATTCCCCCAAGCCACAGATGTGCCCCCGAGACAACTGCTCAGTCCAGAGACAACACACAAAAACAAAATAACCATGCCCAGCATATTCCAAAGTGTCACTACCCTACCCAAATCTCCCACTGAGGTACACAGCCGATTGTACTCCCCTCCTCGGACCGATGTCCCAAAAGCGAATAGAGCAAGAGTTTCCAGCCTGGGCAGGGGCCTGGAAACTAGCCAATGTACTTTCTCCAACACAGTACACAACGAACCATCCACCGCAGTGGCAAGTTTACCAAAAACAAACAAAGGCAACCAATACTGGGCACCAAACTCAAGAACTGTACCAAAAGATGTAAACAAAGCACCTACAGAGGTTAACATTAACTCCACATTTTCTCCCAAACAACACACATACTAGTAAGCCAAACAACACTAGTATTAGTCCTTCATAATGCAACAAAATGCTATTCACCAAAATGTCTAGGAACCAACCAGACAAGCCCCCACTTGTCACCAACCGGCTCAAAGTTCGTAACAAAAGGGAGACAAGGAATAACAAAATATATTTATTTAAAAAAGTAAACTAAATACAATTACCAATGGTGTATGTAATCAGTAGTGTAAGTGAGTGTTTTGCATGCATAACTCAAACAACCCACAAGGCCACAAAAATACCACAACCAAAATCTGTCTGCATCTGCATGGAGAGAGCCTCCTCAATGAATGGGGAAGAGGTGCATTTATCCTGGGACACAGGTGTGTCCCATTTCTCTGACGACCCTCCCAGCCCCACCCACCGACATCCTATTAAGGAAAACAATAGCAAAAAGAAAGAATTCGGCAGACAGAGTGGGAGGGTTGTCACAAGTAGTCCCACATAACACCTGTGGGTCATCATACCACCTGGGTGTGGGGGGGTGGGATCTTTATAAACAGCTAGATGGCACAGTAAGGACCATCAGCAGTTGGGTGATTAGAGAAGACAGATGGCAATCTCAAGAATATCCAGGTAAGACAAGAGCTTATTCTTCCACCTCTCTGTCACACTCTCTGTGAGGGCATCCATCTTACCTTTTATCGCTGTTAGTTGTGGCTGGGATTCAGTTGATTGCAGACAGTGATTGGCTTTCCAAAAAGCGCTTTTAAATTTGCACATAGAAAATGAAGTGTCAGTTTGGTTGAGTACACTAGATGACTTCTCAGCCAGGTATGCTGTCAGAACTGAATGTGTAACACCATGGGACTGACAGTTTGTATATCAAGCGTCATCTCCCTCCATCCATGATACGCTGGTGGGTAAATCAAACACCCTTCTGGAAAGCCACTATCTGCAATTGAATAAGAGCCTGTATTTATGCTGCTTCAGGATTGGTCTGGTGTCTTCCATTTATCTCTCTCTCTCTCTCTCCCTTCCTCCACTGACTAATCTCTTAACACGGATAATATATCCTGATCTTTCAACTCTATTTTTGACATCTCTTAATACAGTTTGTAGTGTTAGTTTCAAACTCTTATGGGCATGTTATCGTCCCCTCCTGTCTCCTCTCCTCTCTCTCAGACAGTGTACCATGGCCTCTCTCTCTCTGTCCCTGGGACTGCTGGTGCTATGCACCCTGGCTCCTGTACACTGTGACCTGCATGACGGCCCCATTAGGGTGTGGGATATTCGTGCCGCCAACCTGAAAGGACGCTTTTTCTCAAAACCAAACCCCTACGTCAAGGTGAATTAATTTAACCAGAACAGTCAGTTAATAAATCATTGTTATATAAAATGAGGGAAGGGCAGGTGGGGTGATAAAACAGAAGTAGGGTAATGTGACAGACAGGACAGACATCATAACAAAAGGACAGAGACATAGCAGCACTAATCAAACAGGAAACAGTGGACAGTCAGCATTCATTTGTTTGGACATCAAGTAGCCTACAGTGACGTGTGACCATGAAAATGACAGTGATTGGCTTGTTATTTGTTAGATGAATAATTTTTTTTTTTAATGAATGAACAATCTAATTAATTTGAGGATGCATATACTGGTTCCTCATTCAAGTGAGCCAACTGTACATACATTAATAAATTACTATTAAATGCACAATTATAATAAGTTGAATAAAGTCTTCTGACCACATTATCTTCCTCAGGTGTGGTGCGGTTCATCCTTTCATGGCAAGAGCAACACTCTGGAGAAACAGGAAAACCCCATCTGGCCCGGCGAGTTCAACTTTGCCAACATCCTTCCCAAGTCTGTCCTGACGGTGGAGGTGAGTTTCCCCTCCTTACTATGCAAAGCGCTTTGAGCACTGGAAAAGCACTATGTAAATCCCATCAATTATTTTGAGGAGGAGATTATTTTTTACTATTATTGTTATTATGATAAATTATTAGGTGTGGGATGATGTCATCGGACTAGATCGCCACATGGGAACCTGCACCACAACCATCCGCCCAGGAACACACATCGAGACCTGCTACCTGAAGAAAGGCACCGTTTACTACACCTACAGCTATGGCTACTAGATGGAACAGTATGATGATTAGATTGTAACCTGTGACCTTGAGTCTGATTCTTTCAATCGTATTCACTTCCTTATAGCATAAAAAAAAACGTGCTTTACGGCAAGATGGTCTGTCTGGCTTCATGTTTCTGAATTGTTTAATGATTTCTCAGAAGATGTCTTAGATGGTACACAGCATATTGAAAGAGATCAATATTTCTACTAGATTTGAGACCGTTCGACACTTACCTTTTACAGTGTCACGACGTGGCCCTTTCGGATGTATATCATGCTCACTCTCTCTCCTACCTCATGTTTTACAACGGTTATAAAATTATGGTAGAAACGTTTTCTCTTTGCTGCCATGGAGGGGTGGAGAACAAAGACATTCTTCCCAAAACTGCTAATTGGAGGAAGAAATATTATTTCCATCTTTGAGAATGTGGGAATGGTCCGTGGACAGTCATGAGTTTATCATTTGGTGTTCTCATGAGGACAGTCTTGTCTTTGGCATCATTAAACTGAAGACGTAGTTTAATCATGTAATATATTAGTGCATTTATGATAATTAACTAGGAAGTTGGGGCACCAAGGAAAATATTCAGATCAAAAAGTTTATAATTTTCATAACTTTCAGATGTTTTACTATTTGATCAATTAGTCTTCATATTACTGAATTCTTTACCTCACGTTAGTCTCAATCCAAACAAATTGTTGGTTATTTGCACGAACCCAGTCTTCACTGAGTCATCCATACATCAATTGTCTTAGATCATTCTGATCGAGGTCAGTGTGTCAAATCGGAGGGTCTGTTGTCCGGGCCTCTGGCAGTCTCTATGGGGGTGCCACAGGGTCCAATTCTTGCACCGACTCTCTTCTCTGTATACATCAATGATGTCGCTCTTGCTGCTGGTGAGTCTCTGATCCACCTACGCAGACGACTCTATTCTGTATACTTCTGGCCCTTCTCTTGACACTGAACAACCCTCCAGGCGAGCTTCAATAACTCTCCTTCCGTGGCCTCCAATTGCTCTTAAATACAAGTGAAACTAAATGCATGCTCTTCAACCGATCGCTGCCTGCACCTGCCCGCCTGTCCAACATCACTACTCTGGACGGCTCTGACTTAGAATATGTGGACAACTACAAATACCTAGGTGTCTGGTTAGACTAAACTCTCCTTCCAGACTAAAATCAAACATCTCAAATCCAGAGTTAAATCTAGAATTGGCTTCCTATTCCACAACAAAGCATCCTTCACTCATGCTGCCAAACATACCCTTGTAAAACTGACTATCCTACCGATCCTCGACTTCGGTGATGTCATCTACAAAATAGCCACCAAAACCCTACTCAATAAATTGGATGCAGTCTATCACAGTGCCATCCGTTTTGTCACCAAAGCCCCATACTATCCACAACTGCGACCTGTACACTCTCGTTGGCTGGTCCTCGCTTCATACTCGTCGCCAAACCCACTGGCTCCAGGTCATCTACAAGACCCTGCTAGGTAAAGTCCCCCCGTATCTCAGCTCGCGCTCCAGCAGGTATATCTCTCTGGTCACCCCCAAAACCAATTCTTCCTTTGGCCGCCTCTCCTTCCAGTTCTCTGCTGCCAATGACTGGAACGAACTACAAAAATCTCTGAAACTGTAAACCCTTATCCCCTCACTAGCTTTAAGCACCAGCTGTCAGAGCAGCTCATAGATTACTGCACCTGTACATAGCCCATCTATAATTTTGCCCAAACAACTACCTCTTTACCTACTGTATTTATTTTGCTCCTTTATTTTGCTCCCCATTTCTATCTCTACTTTGCACATTCTTCCACTGCAAACCAACCATTCCAGTGTTTTTACTTGCTATATTGTATTTACTTCGCCACCATGGCCTTTTATATTTTTATATATATATGTTTGCCTTCACCTCCCTTATCTCACCTCACTTGCTCACATTGGATATAGACTTATTTTTCACTGTATTATTGACTGTATGTTTGTTTTACTCCATGTGTAACTATGTGTTGTATGTGTCGAACTGCTGTGCTGTATCTTGGCCAAGTTGCAATTGTAAATAAGAACGTGTTCTCAACTTGCCTACCTGGTAAAATAAAGGTGAAATAAAAAATATATATATTTTTTTTTATTTACTAACTAAAAAAATCACAAATGCATACAAATAGATATAGTTACAAGGATATGATAGCGTTTCCCTAGTGGGATAAACCGGTATCGCGGCTTGGTGGACAAAAGGGAGGTGGGGGTCGACTGAGCTAAAAGACACTACAAAGTGACAATTGAAATCCTAATCCTTTGCACGTGAACGCTCACTTATTCGGGAATAATCGCAATATATTTACTCCCAGTGTCGCCGTGATCTGTTGGAAAATTTGTTTCTGTTAGAGTTTGTCCACACTCTCTCTGCCGTGGTTAGAATGGATAGTTCAGAGTAACATTCAGCAATGTTATAGAAGAGATGTTTTGTCAGTCTTCGCATTCAATGATACCGAATTCCTAGCTGCAGACTTAGTATCAAAGATTTTTCTTATTCTGTTGGTTCGATAGTCTCAGTTGAACCACGTATGGTTAAGAATTCAGCAATGGGCTCAAACCTTGGCCCTCTCGTAATTGAGAGAAGCTTGGTCTCTACTAGAACCTTAGCCCTCTTGTAATTGAGAGAAGCATGATCTGAAGATAAATTCCCAAGGTGGTGGTTATATTCGGAAGAGCAGAATGGGGCTGTCCCATGACACCAGATCAATGTCTGCGCTCATGGGGCGGGCCTATGATTTAGTTAAACTCCGAAGGGAATTAGTTTCCTCCAACAGTTTAAAAATCATATTACACTATTTCACAAATGGTTTCATCTTTACTCATTCATTTTACTCAACAATTAGATGCAAACCTCACAACTGAGACTCTTGTATAAACAGGGTTATGGTAATGTAGCTGTATTGTCTCATGGGTTTCACAAAATTGTACCAAAAGGACCAGTTCGTAGCTGGCTACTTCAATGACCATTTGTACGTTCTCAAGTTCTGTGAGGTGGAAGAAGTTCCTTTCTCTCTATGAAAACTCACTCTCTATACTGTCTGGCCAAGAGGAAGAATCTCCTCCAGGAATTTATGACCTGCCTAACAGCAGCCTGGGTGTAGAAGAGAGAGAGAGGGAGATGGTGCAGAGAGAGGGGGATGGTGCTCGCTGTACCCAAAGAGGGCAACGTCGTGACAACAGAAAACACACACTGTCTTTGGTTGTGTTCACTTATCAATTATGGGGTTTACATCTAAATGCTGTGAAACTATTTGTGAAAAAATTAAATGTGATGTTAGCTTTCTAAATGAGAGAATGGATTTTATTATAAAGTTTAACTAGTCAATGGCCACGCCCCCAAGAACCAGACATTACATGGGGCGGAATGGAACCGCCCTTTTCTACTCCAGAATAAAAGGACTCGTGCCAAAATATACATTTAGTCAAGAGAACGCCGGACAGGGTGTTCCCTCGTTGAAATGGCTACAACGCTATGAACTAAAGAACAATTATTCAGACTGCAGCTGTTTAAATACTTTAGTCTGGTAAACGCAATCGATCTAAGAACAGTTCCGAATGGTACTCTGAAGTATCCATTGTAACAACTGTGACAGACTGACTCTCGGGGAACGCAACCAGAGACTTTTCTGTCGACTCTCCAGCAGATGGACCAGCGACCACAGAGAGAGACAAGACATATGCTTGTAATGTAAATGAGTAGTTGTTCATATTAAAAGTATTAGCAATTTCTATGAGTGTAGTTATCAGCTATGAGTTTCCTGCTCTTGATTGGTCCCCATCCCCTTTCCTTTGTCTACCAAGCCGTCATATCGGTTTCATCTGCTTGGGACTTTTCCTTTGTATCATGTACTAACCCATGTGTGAACGAATTGTGTTTATGTACTTCTGTGCTAGGGTTGGTGCAGATATCCAAGGGTTTGCAACAATCAGAATATGACGGATGAGGTAATAATACAATAACAACTAACAGTAATCGATAAGATATGAAAATATCTGAAGAGTTAATTTGGGAAATAGACACTTTAAATATTTTCCTGTGGTGCCCCGACTTACTAGTTAAAGTTACATGATAAGTTTAATCGCGTATAAAATTACACAGAGAATTGATTTGATAATATACAGTCTTCACTTAATGATAGTCAACGACACAACAGTTAGAAGAGGACAGATAGAAGTCCACGCACCCCTATGTCCAAACACAAAGTCATTTGGACTGAAACCCGTGCTCTCCTGTGAAACCTCCCTAGCAGCTAACAGTAACCAAGGCAACCCAATCCATCTCAGTACAATAAGCTCTCAACAAAGACTTAAGTGTTTGATGGAAACGTTCCCGTGCTCCTTGACTTTGCACGTGATAAGACAAATTGTGTTTCTTCCAAGACGGCGTAGCAGTGTAGACGTCTTTGTCCTGTCGTGTCCCGTGTCCCTTGTATATATCTTTTTACATCTTTTTCTTCGCATATCTTTTAAAAATACTTTCTTAAACCTCAACTTCTAAATACTCTCCTGCAACCCGCCTCACCCAATGTGGCGTGGATCTGCTTTTTTCTAAAGTATTTCTATTTACTTCTGATCTGGAATCCATCTACTGAAGATAGCCAGCTAACTGCCTACCAGCTATCAGTTAGCAAACCATTGCTAGCGGTCATCAGCTAACCTTTAGCTCGGAAAGCTCTCGCTAGTTCGAACAACGTGACTAAAACCAGAGCATAACGGACCTATTTCTCTCCATATCCACGGATTCCTACCGCAAACTCTGAACATTTTCATCTGGATCTTCGCAACTAGCTAACCACAATCCCGGGTGACCACTCCTGGCTAGCGTTTCCATCCCGGAGCAGGCACCGGAGCAGGCACCACTGAAGCCCACTCCTGGGCTACAAGACCCGGACCCATTTACTGCCGGTACGGAGCACGGAACCCCGCCTATCCTCTACGACTGGAATACCGACATAATCTGCCCGGGGACTCCAACAGGCCCCTCAGGCGTGACGCCCGCTGAAGGCCCATTCTGCTAACCTACTAGGCCTGTTAGCTACCTAGAGCTACTTGGAACCCTACTAATTCCACGACTGGTCTATCGACGTCACCGCACGAAGAGGCAAACACAGACTTCCCCCCCATCGCGACGTCCCCCAAAGGCTAACTTGCCTGCCCCGGTCTGCTAACTGCTAGCTTATCTTGCAGCTAGCGCAGCCAGGAAGCTAGCACCAGTTAGCAAACACAATTCTACAATTCACAACCTCTCTTTCGCCATCGCTATCCGGCTTGGATTCTCTGTCGACACGACCACGTCTGGTTTGCAGACGTGCCCTCAACCGGTGCCCTCAACCGGCCTCCGTCTGAGCAGACCCCCTCCGTCTGAGCAGACCACCCCTCCGGGCTACTAACTTTAAACGCGTGCTAGCTTAGTGGAGGCCTCACTACTCCATCTACGGCTGCCCCCTGGACACTATGATCACTTGGCTACATAGCTGATGCCTGCTTGACTGTCCATTAATTCACGGTACTCCATTCTGTTTATTTGTGTTTTATCTGTCGGCTCTGTGTCTTAACTCAGGATCTATGTGTAGTTAATCCGACCCTCTCTGCCCAGTCGTCGCCATTTTTACCTTCTGTTGCTGTGTTAGCTGACTAGCTGCTGTTATCTCACCTGCTGTTTTAGCTAGCTCTCCCAATCATGACCTGCAATCACTTTATGCCTTATTGTATGTCTCTCTCAAATATCAATATGCCTTGCATACTGTTGTTCAGGCTAGTTATCATTGTTTTGGTTTGCAATGGACCCCGTAGTTCCACTCTCCGTACCTCTGATACCTCCTTTGTCCCACCCCCCACACATGCGGTGACCTCACCCATTGAGACCAGCATGTCCAGAGATACAACCTCTCTTATCATCACCCAGTGCCTGGGCTTGCCTCCGCTGTACCCGTGCCCCACCATACCCTGGTCTGCACATTATGCCCAGAATCTATTCTACCACGCCCATAAATCTGCTCCTTTTATTCCTTGTCCCCAACGCTCTAGGCGACCAGTTTTGATAGCCTTTAGCCGCACCCTCATCCTACTACTACTCTGTTCCTCGGGTGATGTGGAGGTAAACCCAGGCCCTGCATGTCCCCAGTCACCCTCATTTGTTGACTTCTGTGATCGAAAAAGCCTTGGCCTCATGCATGTCAACATCAGAAGCCTCCTCCCTAAGTTTGCCTTACTCACCGCTTTAGCACACTCTGCCAACCCTGATGTCCTTGCCGTGTCTGAATCCTGGCTTAGGAAGGCCACCAAAAACTCTGAGATTTCCATACCCAACTATAACACTTTCCGTCAAGACAGAACTGCCAAAGGGGGAGGAGTTGCAATCTACTGCAGAGATAGCCTGCAAAGTTCTGTCATACTTTCCAAGTCTATGCCCAAACAGTTCTAACTTCTAATTTTAAAAATTAATCTCTCCAGAAATAAGTCTCTCACTGTTGCCGCCTGCTACCGACCCCCCTCAGCTCCCAGCTGTGCCCTGGACACCATCTGTGAATTGATCGCTCCCCATCTAGCTTCAGAGTTTGTTCTGTTAGGTGACCTAAACTGGGATATGCTTAACACCCCGGCAGTCCTACAATCTAAGCTTGATGCCCTCAATCTCACACAAATCATCAAGGAACCCACCAGGTACAACCCTAAATCCGTAAACATGGGCACCCTAATAGACATTATCCTGACCAACTTGCCCTCCAAATACACCTCTGCTGTCTTCAATCAAGATCTCAGCGATCACTGCCTCATTGCCTGTATCCGCCACGGGTCCACGGTCAAACGACCACCCCTCATCACTGTCAAACGCTCCCTGAAACACTTCTGCGAGCAGGCCTTTCTAATCGACCTGGCCCGGGTACCCTGGAAGGATATTGACCTCATCCCGTCAGTTGAGGATGCCTGGTCATTCTTTAAAAGTTACTTCCTCACCATATTAGACATTTACATTTACATTTAAGTCATTTTGCTGACGCTCTTATCCAGAGCGACTTACATTAAACCTTTTTTTAAATTTTTTTATTTAACTAGGCAAGTCAGTTAAGAACAAACTCTTATTTCCAATGACGGCCTAGGAACAGTGGGTTAACTGCTTTGTTCAGGGGCAGAACGACAGATGTGTACCTTGTCAGCTCGGGGATTTGAACTTGCAACCTTTCGGTTACTAGCCCAACGCTCTAACCACTAGGCTACCCTGCCGCCCCAGACAAGCATGCTCCGTTCAAAAAATGCAGAACCAAGAACAGATATAGCCCTTGGTTCACTCCAGACCTGACTGCCCTCGACCAGCACAAAAACATCCTGTGGCGAACTGCAATAGCATCGAAGAGCCCCCGTGATATGCAACTGTTCAGGGAAGTCAGGAACCAATACACGCAGTCAGTCAGGAAAGCAAAGGCCAGCTTTTTCAAGCAGAAATTTGCATCCTGTAGCTCTAACTCCAAAAAGTTCTGGGATACTGTAAAGTCCATGGAAAACAAGAGCACCTCCTCCCAGCTGCCCACTGCACTGAGGCTAGATAACACGGTCACCACTGATAAGTCCGTGATAATCGAAAACTTCAACAAACATTTCTCAATGGCTGGCCATGCCTTCCACCTGGCGACTCCAACCTTGGCCAACAGCCCCGCCCCCCCCGCTGCTACTCGCCCAAGCCTCCCCAGCTTCTCCTTTACCCATATCCAGATAGCAGATGTTCTGAAAGAGCTGGAAAACCTGGACCCATACAAATCAGCTGGGTTTGACAATCTGGACCCCCTATTTCTGAAACTGTCCGCCGCCATTGTCGCACCCCCTATTACCAGCCTGTTCAACCTCTCCTTCGTATCATCTGAGATCCCCAAGGATCGGAAAACTGCCGCTGTCATCCCCCTCTTCAAAGGGGGAGACACCCTGGACCCAAACTGTTACAGACCTATATCCATCCTGCCCTGCCTAGCTAAGGTCTTCGAAAGCCAAGTCAACAAACAGATCACTGACCATCTCGAATCCCACCGTACCTTCTCCGCTGTGCAATCCGGTTTCCGAGCCGGTCACGGGTGCACCTCAGCCACGCTCAAGGTACTAAACGATATCATAACCGCCATCGATAAAAGACATTACTGTGCAGCCGTCTTCATCGACCTGGCCAAGGCTTTCGACTCTGTCAATCACCATATTCTTATCGGCAGACTCAATAGCCTCGGTTTTTCTAATGACTGCCTTGCCTGGTTCACCAACTACTTTGCAGACAGAGTTCAGTGTGTCAAATCGGAGGGCATGTTGTCCGGTCCTCTGGCAGTCTCTATGGGGGTACCACAGGGTTCAATTCTCGGGCCGACTCTTTTCTCTGTATACATCAATGATGTTGCTCTTGCTGCGGGCGATTCCCTGATCCACCTCTACGCAGACGACACCATTCTGTATACTTCCGGCCCTTCCCTGGACACTGTGCTATCTAACCTCCAAACGAGCTTCAATGCCATACAACACTCCTTCCGTGGCCTCCAACTGCTCTTAAACGCTAGTAAAACCAAATGCATGCTTTTCAACCGCTCGCTGCCTGCACCCGCACGCCCGACTAGCATCACCACCCTGGATGGTTCCGACCTAGAATATGTGGACATCTATAAGTACCTAGGTGTGTGGCTAGACTGCAAACTCTCCTTCCAGACTCATATCAAACATCTCCAATCCAAAATCAAATCTAGTCGGCTTTCTATTCCGGAACAAAGCCTCCTTCACTCACGCCGCCAAACTTACCCTAGTAAAACTGACTATCCTACCGATCCTCGACTTCGGCGATGTCATCTACAAAATAGCTTCCAATACTCTACTCAGCAAACTGGATGCAGTTTATCACAGTGCCATCCGTTTTGTTACTAAAGCACCTTATACGACCCACCACTGCGACCTGTATGCCCTAGTCGGCTGGCCCTCGCTACATGTTCGTCGTCAGACCCACTGGCTCCAGGTCATCTACAAGGCTATGCTAGGTAAAGTGCCGCCTTATCTCAGTTCACTGGTCACGATGGCTACACCCACCCGTAGCACGCGCTCCAGCAGGTGTATCTCACTGATCATCCCTAAAGCCAAAACCTCATTTGGACGCCTTTCCTTCCAGTTCTCTGCTGCCTGCGACTGGAACGAATTGCAAAAATCTCTGAAGTTGGAGACTTTTATCTCCCTCAACAACTTTAAAAATCTGCTATCCGAGCAGCTAACCGATCGCTGCAGCTGTACATAGGTAAATTGGGTGGGTAGTTTACAGATGGACTACCTCACCCCCATACTGCTTTTATTTATTTACTTTTCTGCTCTTTTGCACACCAGTATCTCTTCTTGCACATGATCATCTGATGATTTATCACTCCAGTGTTAATCTGCTAAATTGTAATTATTCGATTTATTGCCTACCTCATGCCTTTTGCACACATTGTATATAGATTCTCTTTTTTCTACCATGTTATTGACTTGTCTATTGTTTACTCCATGTGTAACTCTGTGTTGTTGTCTGTTCACACTGCTATGCTTTATCTTGGCCAGGTCGCAGTTGCAAATGAGAACTTGTTCTCAACTAGCCTACCTGGTTAAATAAAGGTGAAATAAAAATAAATATGGAGCTGTTGGAGAACCTGACCAAACAGATTAGAGGTGAAATTAGATCCTTGATCACTCTGAATGACCTTAGGAATTCCAAACAGTGAGAAAAACTGAGTAAAAGCTTTTATCAGACTTAGTCGTGATAGACCGGAGAGGATAGGTAGCAGGAAACCTAGTGGTCTGACACGTCACAGTGAACAGGTAACTACTACCCTTTGTAGAACGAGGCAGAGGACCAACACAGTCAATAATCACATACTCAAAAGGTTGGCTGAGTACAGGAATAGGAAACAGTGGTACCGGCTTAATAGCTTGATTAGGTTTACCAGTTAATTGGCAGGTGTGACAAGTTTTGATACTCAGAAACATCCTTTAACCTAGGCCAAAAGAAATGTCTTAACCTGTCTAGGATCAGCGTGGCGCTAGCGGCACTCCCCCCCCCCCCCCACTGAAAAACCAGTGCCGCGAAATTCAAAAAAAATATTTTTTTAAAATATTTAACTTTCACACATTAAAGTCCAATACAGCTAATGAAAGACACAGATCTTATGAATCCAGTCAACATTTCCGATTTTTAAAATGTTTTACAGGGAAGACACAATATGTAAAGATGTACATCTATTACCTAAAAACACATTAGCATAATCCACCATCTTTTATTTGTCCACCAACACCAGTAGCCATCACCAATTCGGCTAAACTAAGATATTTATAGCCCCTAACCAACAAAAAAACTCATTAGATGACAGTCTGATAACATATTTATGGTATGGGATAGGTTTTGTTAGAAAAAAGTGCATATTTCAGGTATATGGCATAGTTTACAATTGCACCCACCATCACAAATGGACTAGAATAATTACAATGAGCAACGTGTTTACCTAACTACTAATCATCAAACATTTCGTAAAAATACACAGCATACACGAATCGAAAGACACAGATCCTGTGAATACAGACAATATTTCAGATTTTCTAAGTGTCTTACAGCGAAAACACAATAAATCGTTATATTAGCTTAGCACATAGCAATTAGCAGCCCAGCATTGATTCTAGCCAAAGTGAGCGATAAAAGTCAACATCGCCAAAAGATATTAATTTTTTCACTAACCTTCTCAGAATTCTTCCGATGACACTCCTGTAACATCACATTACAACATGCATATACAGTTTGATCGAAAATGTTTATATTTAGCCACCAAAATCATGGTTAGACAATGTGAAATGTAGACAAGCTGGTAAAGAAAACGTCCTTGCGCCACTTAGACAGTGATCTACTCTTATACATAAATACTCATAAACGTGACTAAAAAATATAGGGTGGACAGGGATTGATAGACAATTTAATTCTTAATACAATTGCGTTATTACATTTTTTAATTTATCCTTACTTTTCAATACAGTTTGCGCCAAGCGAAGCTACGTCAAAAAACATGGCGTCCTAAGCCACTAAAATGTTTCGACAGAAACACGATTTATCATAATAAAAATGTCCTACCTTGAGCTGTTCTTCCATCAGTATCTTGGGCAAAGGATCCTTTCTTGGGAGAAATCGTCTTTTGGTGGAAAGCTGTCCTCTTGCCATGTGGAAATGTCAACTACGTTCGGGATGAACTGAAAAGCGTGCCCAACTTTTCACATCGTTGCAAAAATAAATGTCCCAAAATCGCACTAAACGGATATAAATTGCTATAAAACGCTTTAAATTAACTACTTTGTGATGTTTGTAACTCCTATAACGAGTGAAAAGATGACCGGAGAAATATAACAGGCTAAACTAACGCTTGGAACAGGAGAGGGTCGGTGTCTTCCACGCGCGTTACGCAGCAAGAAAAGACTTGCTAGCTAAAGGTTTTTTTCATTTGTAGGGCCTGTGAACGAGCAATCGAGCCCGTTGGAATCGTCATCACGTAAAGGCATCCAGGGGAAGACGTAAGAAGTGTCCGTATAGTCATAGCAACGACAGTGCCCGTTTAAATGACTTCAGAAAAGTGGCCAACGTTTCTCAAATCTGACTCCATGTCAGGGAAATTGCTGTAGAATGGGCTCTGTTCCACTTAGAGACAAAATTTCAACTCCTATAGAAACTATAGACTGTTTTCTATCCAATAATAATAATAATATGCATATTGTACGATCAAGGATTTTGTGGGAAGCCGTTTAAAAAATTAGCCACATTAGCATAAATAGTCTAAACAGCGCCCCCATCCCCAACAGGTTAATATGCGATTGTAGGTTCTCCTCACACCCATATGTCCAGCTTCGTCATTGTGGGAAGTTGTCAACACCAACTCACAAAGCTTAAACTTCTTCTGGCTGCAAGCCCGAGCCCGGCCACAATATGACAACAGCCACTTCAAGTGCAGGGCGCGAAATTCAAAAGATATTTTTTTGAAATATTTAACTTTCACACATTAACAAGTCCAATACAGCAAATGAAAAGGTACACATCTTGTGAATCCAGCCAACATGTCCGATTTTTAAAATGTTTTACAGCGAAAACAGCACGTATATTTATGTTAGCTCACCACCAAATACAAAAAAGGACAGACATTTTTCACAGCACAGGTAGCATGCACAAAGACAACCTAACTAACCAAGAACCAACCAAACTAACCAACAAACAACTTCATCAGATGACAGTCTTATAACATGTTATTCAATAAATCTATGTTTTGTTCGAAAAATGTGCATATTTCAGGTATAAAATCATAGTTTACATTGCAGCTACAATCAGAAATTGCACCGAAAGCAGCCATAATAATTACAGACACCAACGTCAAATACCTAATTACTCATTATAAAACATTTCTGAAAAATACATAGTGTACATCAAATGAAAGACAGGTATCTTGTGATTCCAGACAATATTTCCGATTTATTAAGTGTTTTACAGCGAAAACAAAATATAGCGTTATATTAGCTTACCACAATAGCCAGAAAGACATGCCATTTCCCAGTAGCAAAAGGTTTGCGATCGTAACAAACAAGCAAAAGATATATAATTTTTGACTAACCTTGATATTCTTCATGAGATGACAGTCCTATAACATCAGGTTATACATACACTTATGTTTTGTTCGAAAATGTGCATATTTAGAGCTGAAATCCGTGGTTATACATTCTGCTAACGTAGCTATTTTGTCCCACAATGTCCGGATTTTTTTCTGACACTTTTTCTGACACACATATTCTGACCAAATGACTATTCATAAACATAACTAAAAAATACATGTTGTATAGGAAATGATAGATCCACTACTTCTTAATGAAATTGCAGTGTTAGAATTCTAAAAAATAACTTCATTACGATATCCACTTCGGTATAGCTAGAGTACCCAAACGTTGGGCGCCGACGACTAGTTCACATGCACGACAGATATATGAAATAGCATCATAAAATGTTTCTTACTTTTGGTGATCTTTCATCAGAATGTTGGACAAGGGGTCCTTTGTCCAGAACAGTCGTTGTTTGGATTTAGAACGGACACTTTCCCTCTCGATTTAGGAATCGCACTAGCCAAGTGGCACGAATCGCTCCATCGTCAACAAAGTCAGAGAACGGAACACGGCAAAACTCCCAAAAAATGTTCAATAATCTGATTAAACTATATTGAAAAAACATACTTTACGATGATATGGTCACATGTATCAAATAAAATCAAAGCCGGAGATATTAGTCGTCCATAACGGCAGCTAAACAGAAGGCAAATCCATCTCTCTTCGCGCCTTCCTGAAAACAGGAAATGGAGGATACGTCATTCCATGAGCTGTAATTCGAGTCCAGATCAAGTTACACAGTCCATTTCCTCTCTCACTCCTTGTCGACATCTAGTGGAAGACGTATGAAGTGCATCTAAACTAATAAATAACAAGGGATTTAATAGGCAGCCCCTGGAACAGAATGCAGAATGAGTTCTGTTTCACTCACAGATATAATTCAAACGGTTTTAGAAACTAGAGAGTGTTTTCTATCCAATAGTAATAATAATATGCATATTGTACGAGCAAGAATTGAGAATGAGGCCGTTTGAAATGGGCACCTTTTATCTGGCTACTCAATACTGCCCCTGCAGCCCAAACAGGTTAAACCAGGTGATGTCATCGCATATGTAGGAGGTGGAACAACATGGTTGGTTAAGGCATATTGGGGGCTAGAGGCTCTACAGTGAAATAAGAGTAATCACTAACCAGGACAGTAATGGACGAGGCATATTGATATTAGAGAGAGGCATGCGTAGCCAAGTGAACATATGGGTCCAGTGAGTGGTTGGGCTGGCTGGGGACACCGCGATTCAGACAGTTAGCAGGTCGGTGCTAACAAGCTAGCAGACAGTAGGCCGGGTTAGCAAGCAAGCAGTTAGCAGACCGGGTTAGCAAGCAAGCTAACAGTTAGCAGACCGGGGCAGGCAAGCTAGCAGAAGGGCCTTTGGGGGATGTCGCGATGGAGGTAAGCTGTAACAGAAGCAGTTCTTTCTGCTGTTCAAAAAGAAGACTACTAGGACTAACCGATGGAGTGGTCATATTAACGTTACGAGGAGATGGCGAGTCCTCAGCAGAGGCTGCCCCAGTGGTAACATCAACACCACTCTTCATCAGATTAGCCTTCAATATCAACCTAATAGAATTTTATAGACATTTATCACTAATTTCAACCTTGTAGTGTTCAGCAATCTTCAACAGCTGTTCTTTAGTACATAATTCCAACAGTTCCTCTGATGGAAAGCAAATGAACTAGTCTACATTAGACACCATAGTCAGAAGTAAATACAAAAAAAATATCCCCTCTGCTGAGCACACCAAGACCGCAACCAGAGAAATGACAATCACACTGGGCACCACAGAAGAGCGATGAGATATATATGGAGCTTCCCCAAAACCTACAGTAACTCAACCCTAGTCTCCGTGCGGATTTGCGGTGTGTAATTACGCACTGTATCCTGCTGGCAAGGAAATAAACCCCCAGCACGCTGGCAGATTTCCCCAAGCCATGGATGCGCCCCCGAGACACTGCTCAGTCCACAGACACCACACAAAAACAAAATAGCCATGCCCAACGTATTTCAAAGTGAAACACGTCGCTAAGCCTAACAGAGGGGGAAAAAAACTATAGCTTCGGGTAGCTAGTGTCACTAACCTACCCAAATCTCCCAGTGAGGTACACAGCCGATTGTACTCACCTCCTCGGACCGATGTCCCAACAAATCAAATTACATTTATATAGCCCTTCTTACATCAGCTGATATCTCAAAGTGCTGTACAGAAACCCAGCCTAAAACCCCAAACAGCAAGCAATGCAGGTGTAGAAGCACAGTGGATAGGAAAAGCTCACTAGAAAGGTCAAATCCTAGGAAGAAACCTAGAGAGGAACCAGGCTATGAGGGGTGGCCAGTCCTCATCTGGCTGTGCCGGGTGGAGTTATAACAGAACATGGCCAAGATGTTCAAATGTTCATAAATGACCAGCATGGTCAAATAATAATAATAACAGTACTTGTCGAGGGTGCAACAAGTCAGCACCTCAGGAGAAAACGTCAGTTGGCTTTTCATAGCTGATCATTAAGAGTATCTCTACCGCTCCTGATGTCTCTAGAGAGTTGAAAACAGCAGGTCTGGGACAGGTAGCATGTCCGGTGAACAGGTCAGGGTTCCATAGCCGCAGGCAGAACAGTTGAAACTGGAGCAGCAGCACGGCCAGGTGGACTGGGGACAGCAAGGAGTCATCATGCCAGGTAGTCCTGAGGCATCGTCCTAGGGCTCATGTCCTCCGAGAGAGAGAAAGAATTAGAGAGAGCATAATTAAATTCACACAGGACAAGACAGGAGAAGTACTCCAGATATAACAGACTGACCCTAGCCCCCCAACACAAACTACTGCAGCATAAATACTGGAGGCTGAGAAAGGAGGGGTCAGGAGACACTATGGCCCCATCCGATGATACCCCCGGACAGGGCCAAACAGGCAGGATATAACCCCACCCACTTTGCCAAAGCACAGCCCCCACACCACTAGAGGGATATCTTCAACCACCAACTTACCATCCTGAGACAAGGCCCGAGTATAGCCCACAAAGATCTCCGCCACGGCACAACCAGAGGGGGGCACCAACCCGGACAGGAAGATGACGTCAGTGACTCAACCCACTCAAGTGACGCACCCCTCCTAGGGACGGCATGGAAGAGCACCAGTAAGCCAGTGACTTAGCCCCTGTAATAGGGTTAGAGGCAGAGAATCCCAGTGGAGAGATAAGCGAGTAGAGCAAGAGTCTCCAGCCTGGGCAGGGGCCTGGAAACTAACCAATGTACTTTCTCCAACACAGCACACAATGAACTATCCACCGCAGTGGCAAGTTTACCAAAAACAAACAAAGGCAACCAATACTGGGCACCAAACTCAAGAACTGTACCAAAAGATGTAAACAAAGCACCTACAGAGTTTAACATTAACTCCACATTTTCTCCCAAACAACACACATACTAGTAAGCCAAACAACACTAGTATTAGTCCTTCATAATGCAACAAAATACTATTCGCCAAAATGTCTAGGAACCAAACAGACAAGCCCCCACTTATCACCAATCGGCTCGAAGTTCGTAACAAAAGGGAGACAAGGAATAACAAAATGTATTTATTTAAAAAAGTAAACTAAATACAATTAACAATGGTGTGTGTAATCAGTAGTGTAAGTGAGTGTTTAGCATGCATAAATGTGATAATGCAGGGTGTTGAAAGGTGCAAAAGCAAACAAACCACAAGGCCACAAAAATACCACAACCAAAATCTGTCTGTGTCTGCATGGAGAGAGTCTCCTCAATGAATGGGGAAGAGGTGCATTTATCCTGGGACACAGGTGTGTCCCATTTCTCTGACGACCCTCCCGGCTCCGCCCACCGACATCCTATTAAGGAAAACAAGAGCAAAGAGAAAGAATTCGTCAGACAGAGTGGGTCGTCACAAGTAGGGTCGTCACAAGTAGTCCTACATACCACCTGTGGGTCATCATACCACCTGGGTGGGATCTTTATAAACAGCTAGATGGCACAGTAAGGACCATCAGCAGTTGGGTGATTAGAGAAGACAGATGGCAATCTCAAGAATATCCAGGTAAGACAAGAGCTTATTCTTCCACCTCTCTGTCACACTATCTGTGAGGGCATCCATCTTACCTTTAATCTCTGTAGACTGTGGCTGGGATTCAGTTGATTGCAGACAGTGATTGGCTTTCCAAAAAGAGCTTTTAGACTTACACATATAGAACATTAAGTGTCAGTTTGGTTGAGTACACTAGATGACTTCTCAGCCAGGTTTGCTGTCAGAACTGAATGTGTAACACCATGGGACTGACAGTTTCTATATCAAGTGTCATCTCCCTCCATCCATGATACGCTGGTGGGTAAATCAAACACACTTCTGGAAAGCCACTATCTGCAATTGATTAAGGGCCTTTATTTATGCTGATTCAGGATTGTTCTTGTCTCTCTCTTCCACTGACTAATCTCTTAACACGGATAATATATCCTGATCTTTAACTGTATTTTTGACGACTCTCTGAATACAGTTTGAGGTGTTACTGTCAAGTTCTAATGGGCATGTTATCTTCCCCTCCTGTCACCTCTCCTCTGTCTCAGACAGTGTACCATGGCCTCTCTCTCTCTGTCCCTGGGACTGCTGGTGCTATGCACCCTGGCTCTTGTACACTGTGACCTGCATGACGGCCCCATCAGGGTGTGGGCTATTCGTGCCTCCAACCTGAAAGGACGCTTTTTCTCAAAACCAGACCCCTACGTCAAGGTGAATTAATTTATTTAACCAGAACAGTTAGTTAACAAATCATTATATAAAATGAGGGACGGGCAGGTGGGTGATAAAACAGAAGTACAGTAATGTTAGACAGGACAGACATCATAACACAAATGGACAGAGCAATAATCAAACGGTAGGTAGGCTATTGTTTGGATATCAAGTCACCTACAGTGACATGAACATGTCAGTGATTGGCTTGCTACTTGTTTGGTGAAGTAATATATATATTTTTTTAAATGAACAATCAAATGAATGAATTATAAAATATACTGGTTCCTCATTCAAGTGAATCAATTGTACATACGCAATTTAGTATTTAATGCACAATTATAATTTTAAAAAGTTGAATAAAGTCTACTGACCACATTATCTTCCTCAGGTGTGGTGCGGTTCATCCTTTCATGGCAAGAGCAACACTCTGGAGAAACAAGAAAACCCCATCTGGCCCAACGAGTTCAACTTTTCCAACATCATTAACAAGTCTGTCCTGACGGTGGAGGTGAGTTTCCCACCTTACTATGCAAAGCGCTTTGAGCACTGGAAAAGCACTATGTAAATCCCATCTATTATGATGATGAGAGATTATTGTTATTAGGTGTGGGATGATGTCATCGGCCTAGATCGCCACATGGGAACCTGCACCACAACCATCCTCCCAGGAACACACAGTGAGACCTGCCACCTGAAGAGAGGCACCGTCTACTACTCCTACAGCTATGGCTACAGTTGCTAGATGGAACAGTATGATGATTAGATTGTGACCTTGCGTCTGCTTCTTTCACTCATGTATTCACTTCCTTATAGCATTAAAAAACGTGCTTTACAGCAAGATGTCTCAGTCTGTCTTTATCATGTTTCTGAATTGTTTAATGATTTCTCAGAAGATGCCTTAGATGGTACGCAGCATATTGAAAGAGATCAATATTTCTACTAGATTTGAGACCGTTTGACATTTACCTTTCACAGTGTCACGATGTGGCCCTTTTGAGTGTATATCATGCTCACTCTCACCCACCCCACGTTTTACAACAGTTATAAAATCCTGGTAGAAACTCTTTCTCTTTGCTGCCATGGAGTATGGAGGGAGAGCCTGTGGAGCAAAGACATTATTCTTTCCAAAACTCCTAATTGTCAAAATTTGGAGAAGGAAACAATATTTCTATTTGAGAATGTGGGAATGGTCCGTGGACAGTTGAGTTTATCATTTGGTGATCTCATGAGGACAGTGTCATGTCTTTGGCATCATTAAACTGAAGACTTAGTTTACTCACGTAATACTAATTAGAGAATTTTATGATAAATAACTTTATCATGTAATTAACTAGGAAGTCCAGGCACCAAGAAATATTCAGATTACAAAGTTCTAAGTTTAACTTTCAGCTATTTTAATATCTGATCAATTAGTCTTCCAATTAATGAAATCTTTACCTCACGTTAGTCTCATTCCAAACTAATTCTTGGTTATTTGCACGAACCCAGTCTTCACTGTCATCCATCAATTGTCTTAAATTATTTATTTACTAAATAACAGAAATGCACAAACGGATAGTTACAAGGACACGATAGCGTAGCTTCCCTAGTGGGATAAACCGGTATCGCGGCTTGGTGGACAAAAGGGAGGTGGGGGTCGACTGAGCTAAAAGACACTACAATGTGACAATTGAAATACTAATCCTTTGCACATGAACGCTCACTCATTTGGGAATAATTGCAATATATTTACTCCCAGTGTCGCCGTGATCTCTGTTGGAAAGTTTGTTTCTGTTAGTTTGTCCACCCTCTCTCTCTGCCATGGTTAGAATGGATAGTTCAGAGTAACATTCAGCAATGTTATAGAATAGATGTCTTTGCGTTCAATGATCCTGAATTCCTAGCTGCAGACTTAGTATCAAAGATTTTTTTCTTATTCTGTTGGTTCAATAGTCAGTTTAACCACGTATGGTTACGAATTCAGCAATGGGCTTAAACTTTAGCCCTCTTGTCATTGAGAGAAGCTTGGTCTCTACTCAAACCTTAGCCCTCTTGTAATTGAGAGAAGCTTGGTCTCTACTAGAACCTTGGCCCTCTCGTAATTGAGAGAAGCATGATCTGAAGATAAATTCCCAAGATGGTGGTTATATTTGAGAGAGCAGAATGTGGCTGTCCCATGACACCAGATCAATGTCTGTGCTCATGGGGCGGGCCTATGATTTAGTTAAACTCCGAAGGGAATTAGTTTCTTTCAACAGTTTAAAAATCATATTACACTATTTCACAAATGGTTTTATCTTTACTCATTCATTTTATTCAGCAATTAGATGCAAGCCTCACAACTGAGACTCT
Organism: Salvelinus fontinalis; assembly: GCF_029448725.1. Taxonomy (NCBI): domain Eukaryota; kingdom Metazoa; phylum Chordata; class Actinopteri; order Salmoniformes; family Salmonidae; genus Salvelinus; species Salvelinus fontinalis. The sequence goes on from NC_074692.1 coordinate 36,354,876, forward strand.
TGTATAAACAGGTTTATGGTAATCCCTCGTTGAAAAGGCTGGAACTCTGAAACTTTCAACAGAGAAAAAGTAGTACTATGTGCCAATGAGAGCCACGGTAAGCCAGACATATTGAATGGTTAAGAAGACCAGAAAAATGAAGCTGTTGCTACATGTTGAAATGGTTGGTAATTCAAAAACTAGAGTCAGAGAACGACGGGACAGAGTCCCCACGTTGAAATGGCTACAACTCTATAAACTAAAGAACAATTATTCAGACTGCAGCTGTTTAAATACTTCAGTCTGGTAAACGCATTCGATCTAAGAACATTTCTGAATGGTACTCTGAAGTACCCATTATAACAACTACGACAGACTGTGACTCCTGGGGAATTCAACCAGAGACTTTTCTGTCGACTTTCCAGCAGATGGACCAGCGACCACAGAGAAAGACAAGACATATGTCACGGTTCATGAATCCACTGCCTCACTCTCTCTTTTCTCTCTCTCTCTCTCTCTCTCTCTCTCTCTCTCTCTCTCCTGTGTTTGTGTGGGCGTGGTTCCCAATCTTGGCCTGATTGTCTGCGCCAGCTGGAATTAATTATCTTCCCCTTTATATGTTCTGTAACCTGTGTTTCTTGTTGTCAGATCGTTGTTTCTTCCCTGAGGTTGTGTCGTGTGTCAGTGCTCATTCTCTCTCAGCCCTTGTGGGGATTATCTGCTGTGCTCCTTCCTACCCAGCCGGACTCACTCCCTTGGATTTCTCAGCACGCTATCATCAGAGGATGTGCCCTAGGCCCTGGGTTGGATTCTGTCTGAGTATATTCTGTCTGTCCTGTGGATACTGTAAACTATTTTCATTAAACCATCGTTGCTTGCATCTTGCATCCGCCTCTGCATTGTGACAGAACGATCTGACCATATCATGGATGCAGCGAGTTCAACGAGTCTGACCGAATTCATTTCCCGCAGTATCACGAGAATGGACCAACAAGAGGAGAACATCTCCAGCACAGGTCGGGCAGTACAAGCCATGGCGACGCAGGTATCCCAGCTGACCCAACAATTACAACATCTGAAGGGTCTCGCTGCGCCACCTACACCGGCAGTTCCACACGCCCCGCCAGAGCTGGATTCTCAGCTAGAGCCACGACTACCGACACCAGAGGGTTATTCAGGTGATCCGGACTATTGTAGAGCTTTTCTTACGAGATGTTCAATGCATTTCTCGTTGCAGCCACGGACCTTCAACCGTGAACAGTCTAAGGTAGCATTCGTACTCACACTGCTATCAGGCAAAGCAGCTCTTTGGGGAACGGCGGTGTGGGCGAACCAGGACCCATGCTGCACCTCTTTCCAGACACTCTCCGAGGAGATGAGAAGGGTCTTCGATCGGGCCGTGGCGGGTAGGGAGGCGGCCAGACTACTCGCTGACCTTCGCCAAGGAGACCGTTCAGTATCGGAATACTCCATCCAATTCCGCACTCTGGCCGCAGAGTGTCAGTGGAACGAGGAGGCGCAGTGGGACATGTTCCTGCATGGGCTGGGGGACCGGATCCAGAAGGAGATCTATGTTCTGGACCTTCCCAGGAGTTTAAATGGACTAGTGGAACTAGCCTTGAGGGTCGATGCTCGTCTGAGTCGTATTGGCCACCGAGCATGCCCTAACAGACCGTATAACGACACGGAGGGCTGGCATACCAGCGGCGGGAACACGGTCAGTTCAGCCTCCGCTCACGAACCCATGCAGCTGGGGAGAGCTCGCCTCTCCCGGGAGGAGAGGGAGAGGCGGAGATCACAAGGACTCTGTCTCTACTGTGGTAGAGCGGGCCACTTTATCCACTCCTGCCCGGTAAAAGATCAGGCCCGGTAGTAAGTATGAGGCTACTATCGGGTGGTGTCACCACAGAGAAGACCTCATCATCTACTCTCCTCCCGGTAAGACTAAGATGGGCCACCCACACGCACGACACCCAAGCTTTACTGGACTCAGGAGCAGAGGGTAATTTCATGGACTTCAAGCTCGCTCACAAGCTCCAGATTCCTATCACCTCACTCACAAGATATCCGTCAACGCTCTCAATGGTCAAGAACTCCCCAACATATCTCACACCACTGAACCTATCACACTCATCACTTCTGGCAATCACACTGAGACACTATCATTTCTACTCATGGACTCACCCCTTGCACCATTAGTTCTCGGCCACCCTTGGCTCACCCAACACAACCCCAGAGTTGACTGGGGTCATAACTCTATATCCATGTGGAGTAACAAGTGTCTTGAGTCCTGTTTAGTGTCTGCTTGTTCATCTGTGTCTGATTCTGTGTTTCTAGAGGAGGCAGTGGATTTGTCTAACGTGCCCGTTGAATACCTCGACCTGAAGGAGGTGTTCAGTAAGTCCCGTGCTGCTTCTCTTCCTCCGCATCGTCCCTATGACTGTGCAATAGAATTATTGCCAGGTGAGTCTCCGCCTAAAGGCAAGTTATATTCACTCTCTGTTCCTGAGAGGGAGGCTATGGAGAGATACATCTCTGATTCTCTGGCATCTGGATTCATTCGTCCTTCCTCTTCTCCAGCGGGGGCGGGGTTCTTCTTTGTGGGGAAGAAGGACGGATCTCTGCGTCCTTGCATTGATTACCGTGGGTTGAATAACATCACAGTGAAGAATACCTATCCCTTACCGTTGATGTCCTCAGCCTTTGAAAGGTTACAGGGAGCATCCGTGTTCACTAAGTTGGATTTACGTAATGCATATCATTTGGTTCGCATAAGGAGGGGGGACGAATGGAAGACCGCGTTTAACACCCCCAGAGGGCACTTTGAATATTTGGTCATGCCTTTTGGGCTATCCAACTCCCCAGCGGTTTTCCAGGCACTCGTCAATGACGTGCTGAGAGATATGATTGATCAGTTCATATATGTTTACCTGGATGACATACTGATTTTTTTCTTCTTCTCTCCAGGAACACGTTCAGCACGTCAGACGAGTGCTCCAGAGGTTGTTGGAGAATGGACTTTTTGTCAAGGCGGAGAAATGCATTTTTCATGCACAATCCGTTCCATTCCTAGGTTACATCGTCTCGACTGAAGGTATTCGCATGGATCCTGACAAGATTAAGGCTGTGGTGGAGTGGCCAAGCCCAGATTCCCGTAAGGCCCTACAGAGGTTTCTGGGATTCGCCAATTTCTACCGGCGTTTTGTTCGCAACTTTAGCCAGATAGTCGCTTCCCTTACCGCCTTAACCTCCCCCAGAGTGACGTTCAGGTGGACCGATACAGCCGAGGCTGCATTCGTCAAACTCAAGAGCCGCTTTGTTTCGGCTCCCATCCTCATAGCTCCCGATCCCTCGCGTCAGTTCGTGGTGGAGGTGGACGCTTCAGAGGTGGGGGTAGGTGCGGTACTTTCCCAACGTGCCGCATCTGACAACAAGATGCACCCTTGCGCGTTCCTTTCCCATCGGTTATCACCTGCGGAACGCAACTACGACATTGGCAACAGAGAGTTGTTGGCAGTAAAGTTAGCATTGGAGGAGTGGCGCCATTGGTTAGAGGGTTCGGGGGTACCTTTTATAGTTTGGACCGATCACAAGAATTTGGAATATATCAGAACAGCCAAGAGACTCAACTCCAGGCAGGCGCGGTGGGCACTCTTTTTCGGACGTTTTGACTTCTCTCTCTCGTATCGCCCGGGTTCCAAGAATGTCAAACCCGATTCCCTTTCTCGTATTTTTGACCATTCCGAACGCCCATCCACTCCCGAGTGCATCCTACCCAGGACCCTAGTGGTCTCCACACTTATATGGGAGGTTGAATCGAGGGTCAGAACGGCCTTAGAAGGGGTAACGCCTCCGCCCGGTTGTCCGCCTAATCGGTTGTTTGTGCCGGAGGGGTGTCGGTCCGATGTTATTCGGTGGGGGCATTGCTCCAACGTAGCGTGTCATCCAGGAGTCAGTCGTACTAGCTTTTTAGTGAAGCAACGCTTTTGGTGGCCGCTGATGGCTCGTGACATTCACAGTTTTGTCTTGGCTTGCTCGGTTTGTGCCACTGGGAAGAGTTCTAATCGACCCCCAGATGGGTTACTCCAACCGCTGTCGGTCCCTTCGAGACCCTGGTCCCACATCGCGCTAGATTTTGTTACCGGTCTCCCGCCCTCCCAGGGCAAGACGGTTGTTTTGACTGTGGTGGACCGGTTCTCGAAGGCGGCTCATTTTATTCCCTTGCCTAAATTACCATCTGCCAAGGAAACAGCGGTAACGGTCGTGGATCATGTCTTTCGCTTACATGGCCTGCCGATGGACGTAGTTTCTGACCGTGGGCCCCAATTTGTGTCCAAGTTTTGGCAGGAGTTTTGTAGGTTACTGGGAGCAAGTGTCAGTCTTTCTTCAGGGTTTCATCCCCAGAGCAACGGTCAAACGGAGAGGGCCAACCAAGATTTGGAGAGAGTGTTGCGATGTTTGGTTTCTAAGAACCCCTCTTCCTGGAGTCAACAACTCTCTATGGTTGAGTACGCTCACAATTCGTTGCCAGTGGCAGCCACGGGTCTCTCTCCATTTGAGTGTAGTTTAGGTTACCAGCCACCTATCTTTCCCAGTACAGAGTCCGAGGTCACTGTTCCCTCCGCTCACGCTTTCATCCAGAGGTGCCGTCACGTATGGAGCAGAGCCCGTGAGACTCTCCTCCGGGTGGGGGCGCGCACCAAGGCTAAGGCCGATCGCCACCGGTCGAAGCCTCCGGTATACGTTGTTGGACAAAGAGTGTGGCTTTCCACGAAGAACATTCCACTCCGATCCGTTTCTAACAAGCTTGCCCCCAAATTTATCGGGCCGTTCAGGGTCACCAGGATCATTAGTCCGGTGGCGGTCCGGCTCAAGCTTCCTCCGGCGTATAGGAGAATTCATCCTACCTTCCATGTGTCCAAGATAAAACCGGTGTTTCAGGCACGCATTAACCCGCCGGTCCCGGTTCCCCCGCCGCCACGACTTGTTGATGGGGAGACCACCTTTTCTGTCAATCGGATTTTGAACTCGAGAAGGAGGGGACGCGGATTCCAGTACCTGGTAGACTGGGAGGGTTACGGTCCGGAGGAGAGAAGTTGGGTACCCGCTAGGGACATTCTGGATCACTCCCTTATCGATGATTTCAATCGACAGGTAAATTTGTCTGGGAACGCCAAGAGGCGTTCCTAGGGGGGGGTATTGTCACGGTTCATGAATCCACTGCCTCTCTCTCTCGCTCTCTCTCTCTCTCTCTCTCTCTCCTGTGTTTGTGTGGGCGTGGTTCCCAATCTTGGCCTGATTGTCTGCGCCAGCTGGAATTAATTATCTTCCCCTTTATATGTTCTGTAACCTGTGTTTCTTGTTGTCAGATCGTTGTTTCTTCCCTGAGGTTGTGTCGTGTGTCAGTGCTCATTCTCTCTCAGCCCTTGTGGGGATTATCTGCTGTGCTCCTTCCTACCCAGCCGGACTCACTCCCTTGGATTTCTCAGCACGCTATCATCAGAGGATGTGCCCTAGGCCCTGGGTTGGATTCTGTCTGAGTATATTCTGTCTGTCCTGTGGATACTGTAAACTATTTTCATTAAACCATCGTTGCTTGCATCTTGCATCCGCCTCTGCATTGTGACAACATATGCTAGTAAAAATGTAAATTGCAATTTATTTTCGAATGAGCAGTTGTTCATATTCAAAGCATTAGCAATTTCTATGAGTGTAGTTACCAGCTATGAGTTTCCTGCTCTTGATTGGTCCCCTTTGTCTACCAAGCCATCATATCGGTTTCATCCGCTAGGGACTTTTCCTTTGTATCATGCAGTTAAACATGTGTGAACTAATTGAGTGTGTGTTTATGTAATTCTGTGATTTAGTTAGTTAGTAAATAAATAATTAAACCAGTTTGTGTATCGCTGATTCGTGATCTATGCTAGGGTTGGTGCAGATATCCAAGGGTTTGCGACATTCAGAATATGACTGATGAGGTGATAATACATTACTAAGTGACTGTAGTTGATAAGATATGAAAATATCTGAAGAGTTCATTCGGGAAATAGAAACACTTCAAATATTTTCCCGTAGTGCCCCGACTTCCTAGTTAATTAAAGTTACTTGATAAGTTTAATCGTGTAATAAAATTACACATAGAGAATTGATTTGATAATATACAGTCTTCACATTTAATGATAGTCAACGACACAACAGTATACCATTTTTGTGCTTAAACCTGAGTGTAATATACCTTTTTATTATTCTAAGGTTTGGCCATCTTTCATAATCAGCATTTCAGATACATACAACATTTCCCCATGGTGATAATTAAGTACTTATGTTATGTTGATCCAACCTGAGATGACATGGTGGGAAGCTAAGCTGCAGCATCACCAGCAGCATGGGAACCCACAACGTCAGGGAACCTTTTGTTATACTTACAGTTACATATGAACCCCCCCCCCCCCCCCCCCCATGTGGAAATGAACTGAATAATTCATAATGGTATATTATCAACAACAAAAATATGACTTCATCACACCAGATGGGGGCGGTGTTGCTGGCTTGGATTCCTAAAGCTTTTCAGAGTATAGATGCTGAGCTATTTCGCCAGTGATGCCTTACAGACAGTTGTGTAAAATACTATTCATATTTTTGAATTCACTTCTCTACATTCCTAAAGAATATAATGCATTTATTACGCCATACATTTTCCCTGACACCCCAAAGTACTGATTAAATGTTGAATGCTTAGCAACACAGGGAAAAGGTAAAATTCACACACTTATCAAGAGACCATATCCCCACTGCCTCTGGTCTGGCGAACTCACTAAAGACACATGCTTTATTTGTAAATGATGTCTGAGTTTTGGAGTGTGCCCCTGGGTATCCCAAAAATAAAAGTAAATATAAATTGTGAAGTCTGGTTGGCTTGATATAAGGAATAAGAAATGATTTATACTTTTGATTCTTAAGTATATTTCAGCAATTACATTTACTTTTGATACATAAGTATATTTTAAACCAAATACCTTTCAACTTTTACTCAAGTAGTATTTTACTGGGTGACTTTTACTGCAGTCATTTTATATTAAGGTATCTTTACTGTTGTTCAAGTATGACAATTGAGTACTTTTTCCACCACTGCTTTCAGATCAGGGGAGACCTGTCCCTTATGACGTGTCTCAGATTAGGAGTGCTGATCTAGGATCAGGTTTTCCCATTCCAGAACAATCTCCTTGAATATGATCTAATAAGCCAAACTGTTATGAACACGCTTCATGAATACGGACCAAGATCAGGTCCTGTGCCCACAAAGCCCCTCAGAACTAGAGACTGCTTTCCAACAACAGGTCCCGTGTCCACAAAGCACCTCAGAGTAGAGACTGCTTTCCAACAACAGTGACTGGACAGTGACCTGGAAACTGATAAGTGGTCGAGAGGTTGAGTAGAGTGTTAATTCATTAGTAGGTAAAGGAGGAGTCTGCTCTCCTCCACGGTTACCTACTTCAGCAGAGGATTCACAAGAGTATCCTTTCAGGTTCAAGGACGGAAGTGTTTTAAAATCCACCTCACCCCCTTTGAATCAGCTGTTGTTTTCTGGAAGGAGAAAAGCATGCTACTTCTACTTTTATCTATAAAATGTCTTCCTCCACGACTAGCTACATTTATTTGTGTGTGTGTGTTTGTCAATGGAGTGATAACCAGGTTGGGTCTCCCTTGCATATCCCTAACCCTCTCCAACCCCTGCTTGGACCACGACACCACAGAGACAGAATTTGACTTTATTTAATCAAGGTAGTTATTGATGACCCATAGAGAATTGGTAAAAATTGGTGGCAAATTACTACAGTATCTCAAACTGACTAGGTGATGGAGCCTGGCCAATGGAGAGAAGATTATGTTTGATGACATTGATATCAGTAACAACAACACAACCCATTGGATAATCACAGTACTGTCATTAACAACATGAACGCCCATTGCATAATCACAGTACTGGTTGTTTATAACGTGACAGCCCATTGGATAATCACAATGTGGTCATTAATAATGTGACAACCCATTGGGTAATCACAATGTGGTCATGAATAACGTGACAGCCCATTGGATAATCACAATGTGGTCATTAATAACGTGACAGCCCATTGGGAAATCACAGTGTGGTCATTAATAACATGACAGCCCATTGGACAATCAGTGGTCATTAAAAACGTAATAATTCCTCATTGACTATAATACAAATAAATTGTTTCCATGTGTAGTCTCATGTTCACAACATCAGAATAAACTGTCATCCATTTTAGTATTGAAATACATCAAATTAACCTGAAAAATTACTCAACGTCACACCCTTGTGGTAAAGAAATATAATACACCAAGAATGTACCACATATTTTCCTAAGCTAACAAAACAAAACCATAAAACCCACATGGCAAACTGAGATTCGGCAATTAACATATAATCAGTGGCTTCTGCAGCGATACGCCATCCTATCTGGTTTGCGCTTAGTGGGACTATAATTTATTTTTCAACAGGACAATGACCCAAATCACATCTCCATGCTGTGTAAGAGCTATTTGACCAAGAAGGAGAGTGATTGTGTGCTGCATCAGATGACCTGGCCTCCATGACCTGGCCTCCAGTGGTTCACCACCATACCCTGTGAGTTGACTTGTTGCTGGTTTGAGAACTGCTCTGCCAAACCTATTCCTGAATCTGTTTGCTGGTATTATGTTCACCTGGGCACCTGTATCCAGTTGAAATCTAACGTTGTGTCTTTCTAGTCCAAGCAAATGATTGCTCACTGTTTGTTGCAGCGTGCTCTCTTGTGTCAGAGTCTCTGTACAGTTGGATGAGCGTGCAATGTCAATGGCTTTTTCCAAAGTCAAATCTGATGAGCCATGACTCAATAGCTTATCATGCACTTCATGTGAGTTTGTAGCAAAAACAATCTGATCTTTAACCATCTCGTCACTGTTTGGAAAGTAACAGTCTTTAACTATCAACTTTAGCTCGGTAACAAAATACTCGAAGGACTCGATAACTCCTTATAGTTTTTCTTGAAACTTGTATGACATATTCCTCAAACTTGTCGTAAAATGTTTTCACTATCTTTGCCTCTGTGTTTGTAAGTGTCCACGTATTAAATACATCTCGTCCTTTCTCCCCAATCCACAATAGGAGATAGCTGCACTTCTCGTTCTCATTCTTAGCACATAGCAGTCCAGAGAACATTAGCTCAACATGCTGTCGAAACTTTCTCCACGAGTCAGGTAAATTTGATGAATCCCAATCCATCCTTGGTGTTGGAAAGCCCGATCATTCCCATTTTATTATGAGTTTGTTTCTTTCTGACACCATGTTAACATTTCCCCTTAACTGTCACTCTTAGTGTCTAATTAAAGGAAAGGGATTGACAACGAATATGGAATTGACTTGTTTATTTCGCACCATCTCAATCCAAAAGTCATGTACGTGCACTTTACATTTTTTACATTTTTAGTCATTTAGCAGACGCTCTTATCCAGAGCGACTTACAGTAGAGTGCATACATTTTATTGCATTTTTTTTACATTTCATTACATTTTACATACAGATGAGCCTCTTAAAGAAGGTCTGTGAGAGCCAGAAATCTTGCTTGTTTGTAGGTGACCAAATACTTATTTTTCACCATAATTTGCAAATAAATTAATTAAAAATCCTACAATGTGGTTTTCTGGATTTTATTTTCTCATTTTGTCTGTCATAGTTGAAGTGTACCTATGATGAAAATTACAGACCTCTCTCATCTTTTTAAGTGGGAGAACTTGCACAATTGGTGGCTGACTAAATACTTTTTTGCCCCACTGTAGAAGCTCAAATTGTTTAGGTACAGACTTGGACAGTAATACAGAACTCTGCAGGCTAACACTGCCCCCTTTGGCAGTTCTATCTTGGTGGAAAATGTTATAGTTAGGGATGGAGATTTCAGGGGTTTTCCTAAGCCAGGATTCAGACACAGCTAAGACATCCAGGTTGGCAGAGTGTGCTAAAGCAGTGAGTTAAACAAACTTAGGGAATAGGCTTCTAATGTTAACATGCGTGAAACCAAGGCTTTTACAGTTACAGAAGTCAACAAATGAGAGCACCTGGGGAGTGGGAGTAGAGCTAGGCACTGCAGGACCTGGATTAACCTCTACATCACCAGAGGAACAGAGGAGAAGTAGGATAAGGGTACGGCTAAAGGCTATACGAACTGGCCGTCTAGCACGTTCGGAACAGAGAGTAAAAGGAGCAGGTTTCCGGACACGATAGCATAGATTCAAGACATAGTGTACAGACAAAGGTAAGGTAGGAAGTGAGTACATTGGAGGTAAACCTAGGCATTGAGTATTGATGAGAGAGATAGTCTCTAGAGACGTTTAACTTCTTATGACTGCAGCCCGACGCCGGTACACTTATGACAACAGCCACTTCAAGTGCAGGGCGCGAAATTCAAAAGATATATATTTTTAAATATTTAACTTTCACACATTAACAAGTCCAATACAGGAAATGAAAGGTACACATCTTGTGAATCCAGCCAACATGTCCGATTTTTAAAATGTTTTACAGCGAAAACAGCACGTATATTTATGTTAGCTCACCACCAAATACAAAAAAGGACAGACATTTTTCACAGCACAGGTAGCATGCACAAAGCCAACCTAACTAACCAAGAACCAACTTCATCAGATGACAGTCTTATAACATGTTATTCAATAAATCTATGTTTTGTTCGAAAAATGTGCATATTTCAGGTATAAATCATAGTTTACATTGCAGCTACAATCAGAAATTGCACCGAAAGCAGCCATAATAATTACAGACACCAACGTCAAATACCTAATTACTCATCATAAAACATTTCTGAAAAATACATAGTGTACAGCAAATGAAAGACAGGCATCTTGTGATTCCAGACAATATTTCCGATTTATTAAGTGTTTTACAGCGAAAACAAAATATAGCGTTATATTAGCTTACCACAATAGCCAGAAAGACATGCCATTTCCCAGTAGCAAAAGGTTAGCGATCGTAACAAACAAGCAAAAGATATAATTTTTGACTAACCTTGATATTCTTCATGAGATGACAGTCCTATAACATCAGGTTATACATACACTTATGTTTTGTTCGAAAATGTGCATATTTAGAGCTGAAATCAGTGGTTATAAATTCTGCTAACGTAGCTATTTTGTCCCACAATGTCCGGATTTTTTTCTGACACTTTTTCTGACACACATATTCTGACCAAATGACTATTCATAAACATAACTAAAAAATACATGTTGTATAGGAAATGATAGATCCATTAGTTCTTAATGAAATCGCAGTGTTAGAATTCTAAAAAATAACTTCGTTACGACATCCACTTCGGTATAGCTAGAGTACCCAAACGTTGGGCGCCGACGACTAGTTCACATGCACGACAGATATATGAAATAGCATCATAAAATGTTTCTTACTTTTGGTGATCTCTCATCAGAATGTTGGACAAGGGGTCCTTTGTCCAGAACAGTCGTTGTTTGGATTTAGAACGGACACTTTCCCTCTCGATTTAGGAAGCACACTAGCCAAGTGGCACGAATCGCTCCATCGTCAACAAAGTCAGAGAACGGAACACGGCAAAACTCCCAAAACTTTTTCAATAATCTGATTAAACTATATTGAAAAAACATACTTTACGATGATATGGTCACATGTATCAAATAAAATCAAAGCCGGAGATATTAGTCGTACATAACGGCAGCTAAACAGAAGGCAAATCCATCTCTTTGCGCCTTCCTGAAAACAGGAAATGGAGGATACGTCATTCCATGAGCTGTAATTCGAGTCCAGATCAAGTTACACAGTCCATTTCCTATCTCACTCCTTGTCGACATCTAGTGGAAGACGTATGAAGTGCATCTAAACTAATAAATAACAAGGGATTTAATAGGCAGCCCCTGGAACAGAATGCAGAATGAGTTCTGTTTCACTCACAGATATAATTCAAACGGTTTTAGAAACTAGAGAGTGTTTTCTATCCAATAGTAATAATAATATGCATATTGTACGAGCAAGAATTGAGTACGAGGCCGTTTGAAATGGGCACCTTTTATCTGGCTACTCAATACTGCCCCTGCAGCCCAAACAGGTTAAACCAGGTGATGTCATCGCATATGTAGGAGATGGAACAGCATGGTTGGTTAAGGCATATTGAGCAGGGCTAGAGGCTCTACAGTGAAATAAGACAGTAATCACTAACCAGGACAGTAATGGACGAGGCATATTGATATTAGAGAGAGGCATGCGTAGCCAAGTGAACATATGGGTCCAGTGAGTGGTTGGGCTGGATGGGGACACAGCGATTCAGACAGTTTGCAGGTCGGTGCTAACAAGCTAGCAGACAATAGGCCGGGGTTAGCAAGCAAGCAGTTAGCAGACCGGGTTAGCAAGCAAGCTAGCAGGTAGCAGACCGGGGCAGGCAAGCTAGCAGAAAGGCCTTGGGGGATGTCGCGATGGAGGTAAGCTGTAACAGAAGCAGTTCTTTCTGCTGTTCAAAAAGAAGAATACTAGGACTAACCGATGGAGTGGTCATATTAACATTACGGGGAGATGGCGAGTCCTCAGCAGAGGCTGCCCCAGTGGTAACTTCAACACCACTCTTCATCAGATTAGCCTTCAATATCAACCTAATAGAATTGTATAGACATGTATCACTAATTTCAACCTTGTAGTGTTCAGCAATCTTCAACAGCTGTTCTTTAGTACATAATTCCAACAGTTCCTCTGATGGAAAGCAAATGAACTAGTCTACATTAGACACCATAGTCAGAAGTAAATACAAAAAAAATATCCCCTCTGCTGAGCACACCAAGACCGCAACCAGAGAAATGACAATCACACTGGGCACCACAGAAGAGCGATGAGATATATATGGAGCTTCCCCAAAACCTACAGTAACTCAACCCTAGTCTTCCCCTAAACCTACAGTAACTCAACCCTAGTCTCCGTGAGGATTTGCGGTGTGTAATTACGCACTGTATCCTGCTGGCAAGGAAATAAACCCCCAGCACGCTGGCAGATTCCCCCAAGCCATGGATGCGCCCCCGAGACACTGCTCAGTCCACAGACACCACACAAACACAAAATAGCCATGCCCAACGTATTCCAAAGTGAAATACGTCGCTAAGCCTAACAGAGGGGGGAAAAAACTATAGCTTCGGGTAGCTAGTGTCACTAACCTACCCAAATCTCCCAGTGAGGTACACAGCCGATTGTACTCACCTCCTCGGACCGATGTCCCAACAAATCAAATTACATTTATATAGCCCTTCTTACATCAGCTGATATCTCAAAGTGCTGTAGAGAAACCTAGCCTAAAACCCCAAACAGCAAGCAATGCAGGTGTAGAAGCACAGTGGCTAGGAAAAACTCACTAGAAAGGCCAAATCCTAGGAAGAAACCTAGAGAGGAACCAGGCTATGAGGGGTGGCCAGTCCTCTTCTGGCTGTGCCGGGTGGAGATTATAACAGAACATGGCCAAGATGTTCAAATGTTCATAAATGACCAGCATGGTCAAATAATAATAATAACAGTACTTGTCGAGGGTGCAACAAGTCAGCACCTCAGGAGAAAACGTCAGTTGGCTTTTCATAGCCGATCATTAAGAGTATCTCTACCGCTCCTGCTGTCTCTAGAGAGTTGAAAACAGCAGGTCTGGGACAGGTAGCATGTCCGGTGAACAGGTCAGGGTTCCATAGCCGCAGGCAGAACAGTTGAAACTGGAGCAGCAGCACGGCCAGGTGGACTGGGGACAGCAAGGAGTCATCATGCCAGGTAGTCCTGAGGCATGGTCCTAGGGCTCATGTCCTCCGAGAGAGAGAAAGAAAGAATTAGAGAGAGCATACTTAAATTCAAACAGGACAAGACAGGAGAAGTACTCCAGATGTAACAGACTGACCCTAGCCCCCCAACACAAACTACTGCAGCATAAATACTGGAGGCTGAGAAAGGAAGGGTCAGGAGACAGTGTGGCCCCATCCGATGATACCCCCGGACAGGGCCAAACAGGCAGGATATAACCCCACCCACTTTGCCAAAGCACAGCCCCCACACCACTAGAGGGATATCTTCAACCACCAACTTACCATCCTGAGACAAGGCCCGAGAAAAGCCCACAAAGATCTCCGCCACGGCACAACCAGAGGGGGGCACCAACCCGGACAGGAAGATGACGTCAGTGACTCAACCCACTCAAGTGACGCACCCCTCCTAGGGACGGCATGGAAGAGCACCAGTAAGCCAGTGACTTAGCCCCTGTAATAGGTTTAGAGGCAGAGAATCCCAGTGGAGAGATAAGCGAGTAGAGCAAGAGTCTCCAGCCTGGGCAGGGGCCTGGAAACTAACCAATGTACTTTCTCCAACACAGCACACAATGAACTATCCACCGCAGTGGCAAGTTTACCAAAAACAAACAAAGGCAACCAATACTGGGCACCAAACTCAAGAACTGTACCAAAATATGTAAACAAAGCACCTACAGAGGTTAACATTAACTCCACATTTTCTCCCAAACAACACACATACTAGTAAGCCAAACAACACTAGTATTAGTCCTTCATAATGAAACAAAATGCTATACGCCAAAATGTCTAGGAACCAAACTGACAAGCCCCCACTTATCACCAATCGGCTCGAAGTTCGTAACAAAAGGGAGACAAGGAATAACAAAATATATTTATTTAAAAAAGTAAACTAAATACAATTAACAATGGTGTGTGTAATCAGTAGTGTAAGTGAGTGTTTTGCATGCATAAATGTGATAATGCAGGGTGTTGAAAGGTGCCAAAGCTAACAAACCACAAGGCCACAAAAATACCACAACCAAAATCTGTCTGTGTCTGCATGGAGAGAGTCTCCTCAATGAATGGGGAAGAGGTGCATTTATCCTGGGACACAGGTGTGTCCCATTTCTCTGACGACCCTCCCGGCTCCGCCCACCGACATCCTATTAAGGAAAACAATAGCAAAGAGAAAGAATTTGGCAGGCAGAGTGGGAGGGTCGTCCCAAGTAGTCCTACATACCACCTGTGGGTCATCATACCACCTGGGTGTGGGGGGGTGGGATCTTTATAAACAGCTAGATGGCACAGTAAGGACCATCAGCAGTTGGGTGATTAGAGAAGACAGATGGCAATCTCAAGAATATCCAGGTAAGACAAGAGCTTATTCTTCCACTTCTCTGTCACACTCTCTGTGAGGGCATCCATCTTACCTTTAATCTCTGTAGACTGTGGCTGGGATTCAGTTGATTGCAGACAGTGATTGGTTTTCCAAAAAGCGCTTTTAGATTTGCACATATAGAACATGAAGTGTCAGTTTGGATGAGTACACTAGATGACTTCTCAGCCAGGTTTGCTGTCAGAACTGAATGTGTAACACCATGGGACTGACAGTTTCTATATCAAGTGTCATCTCCCTCCATCCATGATACGCTGGTGGGTAAATCAAACACACTTCTGGAAAGCCACTATCTGCAATTGATTAAGGGCCTTTATTTATGCTGATTCAGGATGGTTCGTGTCTCTCTATTCCACTGACTAATCTCTTAACACGGATAATATATCCTGATCTTTAACTGTATCTTTGACGACTATCTGAATACAGTTTGAGGTGTTACTGTCAAGTTCTTATGGGCATGTTATCTTCCCCTCCTGTCACCTCTCCTCTCTCTCAGACAGTGTACCATGGCCTCTCTCTCTCTGTCCCTGGGACTGCTGGTGCTATGCACCCTGGTTCTTGTACACTGTGACCTGCATGACGGCCCCATCAGGGTGTGGGCTATTCGTGCCTCCAACCTGAAAGGACGCTTTTTCTCAAAACCAGACCCCTACGTCAAGGTGAATTAATTTATTTAACCAGAACAGTTAGTTAACAAATCATTATATAAAATGAGGGACGGGCAGGTGGGTGATAAAACAGAAGTACAGTAATGTTAGACAGGACAGACATCATAACACAAATGGACAGAGCAATAATCAAACTGTAGGTAGGCTATTGTTTGGATATCAAGTCGCCTACAGTGACATGAACATGTCAGTGATTGACTTGTTTGGTGAAGTAATATATATATTTTTTAAATGAACAATCAAATGAATGAATTATAAAATATACTGGTTCCTCATTCAAGTGAATCAATTGTACATATGCAATTTAGTATTTAATGCACAATTATAATTTTAAAAAGTTGAATAGTCTACTGACAACATTATCTTCCTCAGGTGTGGTGCGGTTCATCCTTTCATGGCAAGAGCAACACTCTGGAGAAACAAGAAAACCCCATCTGGCCCGACGAGTTCAACTTTGCCAACATCATTAACAAGTCTGTCCTGACGGTGGAGGTGAGTTTCCCACCTTACTTTGCAAAGTGTTTTGAGCACTGGAAAAGCACTATGTAAATCCCATCTATTATGATGATGAGAGATTGTTATTAGGTGTGGGATGATGTCATCGGACTAGATCGCCACATGGGAACCTGCACCACAACCATCCTCCCAGGAACACACAGTGAGACCTGCCACCTGAAGAGAGGCACCGTCTACTACTCCTACAGCTATGGCTACAGTTGCTAGATGGAACAGTATGATGATTAGATTGTGACCTTGCGTCTGCTTCTTTCACTCATGTATTCACTTCCTTATAGCATTAAAAAACGTGCTTTACAGCAAGATGTCTCAGTCTGTCTTCATCATGTTTCTGAATTGTTTAATGATTTCTCAGAAGATGCCTTAGATGGTACACAGCATATTGAAAGAGATCAATATTTCTACTAGATTTGAGACCGTTTGACATTTACCTTTCACAGTGTCACGATGTGGCCCTTTTGAGTGTATATCATGCTCACTCTCTCTCCCACCCCACGTTTTACAACAGTTATAAAATCCTGGTAGAAACTCTTTCTCTTTGCTGCCATGGAGTATGGAGGGAGAGCCTGTGGAGCAAAGACATTATTCTTTCCAAAACTCCTAATTGTCAAAATTTGGAGAAGGAAACAATATTTCTATTTGAGAATGTGGGAATGGTCTGTGGACAGTTGAGTTTATCATTTGGTGATCTCATGAGGACAGTGTCATGTCTTTGGCATCATTAAACTGAAGAATTAGTTTAATCACGTAATAATAATTAGAGAATTTTATGATAAATAACTTTATCATGTAATTAACTAGGAAGTCCAGGCACCAAGAAATATTCAGATTACAAAGTTCTAAGTTTAACTTTCAGCTATTTTAATATCTGATCAATTAGTCTTCCAATTAATGAAATCTTTACCTCACGTTAGTCTCATTCCAAATGAATTTATGGTTATTTGCACGAACCCAGTCTTCACTGTCATCCATTAATTGTCTTAAATTATTTATTTACTAAATAACAGAAATGCACAAACGGATAGTTACAAGGACACGATAGCGTAGCTTCCCTAGTGGGATAAACCGGTATTGTGGCTTGGTGGACAAAAGGGAGGTGGGGGTCGACTGAGCTAAAAGACACTACAATGTGACAATTGAATTACTAATCCTTTGCAGATGAACGCTCACTCATTTGGGAATAATTGCAATATATTTACTCCCAGTGTCGCCGTGATCTCTGTTGGAAAGTTTGTTTCTGTTAGTTTGTCCACCCTCTCTCTCTGCCATGGTTAGAATGGATAGTTCAGAGTAACATTCAGCAATGTTATAGAATAGATGTCTTGTCGGTCTTTGCGTTCAATGATCCCGAATTCCAAGCTGCAGACTTAGTTTTAAAGATTTTTTTCTTATTCTGTCGGTTCAATAGTCAGTTTAACCATGTATGGTTACGAATTCAGCAATGGGCTTAAACTTTAGCCCTCTTGTCATTGAGAGAAGCTTGGTCTCTACTCAAACCTTAGCCCTCGTGTAATTGAGAGAAGCTTGGTCTCTACTAGAACCTTGGCCCTCTCGTAATTGAGAGAAGCACGATCTGAAGATAAATTCCCAAGATGGTGGTTATATTCGGAAGAGCAGAATGTGGCTGTCCCATGACACCAGATCAATGTCTGTGCTCATGGGGCGGGCCTATGATTTAGTTAAGCTCCGAAGGGAATTAGTTTCCTTCAACAGTTTAAAAATCATATTACACTATTTCACAAATGGTTTTATCTTTACTCATTCATTTTATTCAGCAATTAGATGCAAGCCTCACAACAGACTCTTGTATAAACAGGGTTATGGTAATCCCTCGTTGAAAAGGCTGGAACTCTGAAACTTTCAACAGAGAAAAAGTAGTACTATGTGCCAATGAGAGTCACGGTAAGCCAGACATATTGAATGGTTAAGAAGACCAGAAAAATGAAGCTGTTGCTACATGTTGAAATGGTTGGTAATTCAAAAACTAGAGTCAGAGAACGACGGGACAGAGTCCCCACGTTGAAATGGCTACAACTCTATAAACTAAAGAACAATTATTCAGACTGCAGCTGTTTAAATACTTTAGTCTATTAAACGCATTCGATCTAAGAACATTTCTGAATGGTACTCTGAAGTACCCATTATAACAACTACGACAGACTGTGACTCCTGGGGAATTCAACCAGAGACGTTTCTGTCGACTTTCCAGCAGATGGACCAGCGACCACAGAGAAAGACAAGACATATGCTAGTAAAAATGTAAATTGCAATTTATTTTCGAATGAGCAGTTGTTCATATTCAAAGCATTAGCAATTTCTATGAGTGTAGTTACCAGCTATGAGTTTCCTGCTCTTGATTGGTCCCCTTTGTCTACCAAGCCATCATATCGGTTTCATCCGCTAGGGACTTTTCCTTTGTATCATGCAGTTAAACATGTGTGAACTAATTGAGTGTGTGTTTATGTAATTCTGTGATTTGATTAGTTAGTTAGTAAATAAATAATTAAACCAGTTTGTGTATCGCTGATTCGTGATCTATGCTATGGTTGGTGCAGATATCCAAGGGTTTGCGACATTCAGAATATGACTGATGAGGTGATAATACATTACTAAGTGACTGTAGTTGATAAGATATGAAAATATCTGAAGAGTTCATTCGGGAAATAGAAACACTTCAAATATTTTCCCGTAGTGCCCCGACTTCCTAGTTAATTAAAGTTACTTGATAAGTTTAATCGTGTAATAAAATTACACAGAGAATTGATTTGATAATATACAGTCTTCACATTTAATGATAGTCAACGACACAACAGTATACCATTTTTGTGCATAAACCTGAGTGTAATATACCTTTTTATTATTCTAAGGTTTGGCCTTCTTTCATAATCAGCATTTCAGATACATACAACATTTCCCCATGGTGATAATTAAGTACTTATGTTATGTTATGTTGATCCAACCTGAGATGACATGATGGGAAGCTAAGCTGCAGCATCACCAGCAGCATGGGAACCCACAACGTCAGGGAACCTTTTGTTATACTTATAGTTACATATGAACCCCCCCCCCCCCCCCCCCCCATGTGGAAATGAACTGAATAATTCATAATGGTGTATTATCAACAACAAAAATATGACTTCATCACACCAGATGGGGGCGGTGTTGTATAGAGAACTGCTGGCTTGGATTCCTAAAGCTTTTCAGAGTACAGATGCTGAGCTATGTCGTCAGTGATGCCTTACAGACAGTTGTGTAAAATACTATTCATATTTTTGAATTCACTTCTCTACATTCCTAAAGAATATAATGCATTTATTACACCATACATGTTCCCTGACACCCCAAAGTACTGATTAAATGTTGAATGCTTAGCAACACAGGGAAAAGGTCAAATTCACACACTTATCAAGAGTACATATACCCACTGCCTCTGCTCTGGCGAACTCACTAAAGACACATGCTTTATTTGTAAATGATGTCTGAGTTTTGGAGTGTGCCCCAGGCTATCCCAAAAATAAAAGTAAATATAAATTGTGAAGTCTGGTTGGCTTGATATAAGGAATAAGAAATGATTTATACTTTTGATACTTAAGTATTTTTCAGCAATTACATTTACTTTTGATACACAAGTATATTTTAAACCAAATTGCTTTAGACTTTTACTCAAGTAGTATTTTACTGGGTGACTTTTACTGCAGTCATTTTATATTAAGGTATCTTTACTGTTGTTCAAGTATGACAATTGAGTACTTTTTCCACCACTGCTTTCAGATCAGGGGAGACCTGTCCCTTATAAAGTGTCTCAGATTAGGAGTGCTGATCTAGGATCAGGTTTTCCCAGTCCAGAACAATCTCCTTCAATATGATCTAATTAGCCAAACTGTTATGAACACGCTTCATGAATACAGACCTAGATCAGGTCCTGTGTCCACAAAGCCCCTCAGAACTAGAGACTGCTTTCCAACAACAGGTCCCGTGTCCACAAAGCACCTCAGAGTAGAGACTGCTTTCCAACAACAGGTCCCGTGTCCACAAAGCACCTCAGAGTAGAGACTGCTTTCCAACAACAGGTCCAGTGTCCACAAAGCACCTCAGAGTAGAGACTGCTTTCCAACAACAGGTCCTGTGTCCACAAAGCGCCTCAGAGTAGAGACTGCTTTCCAACAACAGGTCCTGTGTCCACAAAGCACCTCAGAGTAGAGACTGCTTTCCAACAACAGGTCCTGTGTCCACAAAGCACCTCAGAGTAGAGACTGCTTTCCAACAACAGGTCCAGTGTCCACAAAGCCCCTCAGAACTAGAGACTGCTTTCCAACAACAGGTGGTTTCTGTTGACTATCTAACGTAGGTTCTTGAGCAGGAAAACAGCTGAGAGCAGAGCCAGACATTTGCATTTTAGTCATTCAGCAGACGTTCTTATTCAGAACGACTTACAGAGGAGGACAGAGGAGTCGAGGAGAGGACAGAAGTTTTGCCCAAATGAGAATCTCCCAGTGAATAAAATAGATCTCAGTGACGGGGAAACTAATGAGTGGTCGAGAGGTTGAGTAGAGTGTTAATTCATTAGTAGGTAAAGGAGGAGTCTGCTCTCCTCCACGGTTACCAACTTCAGCAGAGGATTCACAAGAGTATCCTTTCAGGTTCTAGGACGGAAGTGTTTTAAAATCCACCTCACCCCCTTTGAAACAGCTGTTGTTTTCTGGAAGGAGAAAAGCATTTTACTTCTACTTTTATCTATAAAATGTCTTCCTCCACGACTAGATACATTTATTTGTATCACTACACATTTATTTAGGGATTACAATAAGCCAATGAGGATGGTATGATGGGATGTCTCCACATGCCTGACTGAGCAGTGAGGTCATTCCTCAGGATCTTACTTAAAAAATGGTGTTTGATCAAATACAAAGTTATTTTACAAAGAAAATAAATTAACAACAGACTTTCAGCATACTTGTAGAGATGGGCACTCAACAATCTCAGCACTGACACAAATGACTGATGATTGTGTCACACCCTGACCTGAGATATCTCTGTTTTCTTTATTATTTTGGTTAGGTCAGGGTGTGACTAGGGTGGGTACGTTAGTTTTTGTATTGTCTAGGGTTTTTTGTATGACTTGGTCTTTTGTAGGTGTCACGATCGTCTTCTTGAGAAAGAGAGGACCAAGGCGCAGCGCTTGAAAAATACATCTTCTTTAATGAAGGAAAAAACAAACGATCGTGAAGCTAAACAGAACTAACATGCAGAACTAGACATGCAACATAGAACATAGACATAGACAATTACCCACAAAACCCAAATGCCTATGGCTGCCTTAAATATGGCTCTCAATCAGAGACAATAAACCACAGCTGTCTCTAATTGAGAACCAATCTAGGCAGCCATAGACATACAAACACCTAGACAAGACATTGCCCCATTAAACATACAAACCCCTGGACAAACCAAAACACATACATCCCCATGTCACACCCTGACCTAACTAAAATAATAATGAAAACAAAGATAACTAAGGCCAGGGTGTGACAGTAGGTCTAGGTGATTTGTATGTCTATGGTGTCTCTGATTGGGGATCATATTTAGGTAGCCATTTTCCCTTTGGTGTTTGTGGGTTCTTGTTCTATGTTTAGTTGCCTGTCTGCACTACCACACTGCACCTTGGTCTCCTCCTTACAACGGCCGTGACAGATTGGCTGAAAGAAATTGGCAGTAAGAAGATTGTGGGAGCTGTTTGTTAGACTTCAGTGCGGCTTTTGATGTCTTTTATCATAATCGATTGCTGAAAAAACGTAGGTTTAATGGATTTGCATCCTCTGCCTTATTATGGATTGAGAGGTACCTATCTAATAGAACACAGAGGGTTTTCGTTAATGGAAGCTTCTCTCTTGCAAATTCAGTTGAGTGTGGTGTACCGCAGGCTAGGGCCATTATTGTTTTCTGTTTTTACAAATGCCCTTCCAACGACCTTGAAAAAAGCCTGTGTGTCTTTGTACGCTGATGACTCAACCGTATACACGTCTGCTGTCATCAAGGCAAAGGGTGGCTACTTTGAAGAATCTAAGAATCTAAAATCTATTTGTTTAACACTTTTTTGGTTACTACATGATTCCATATGTGTTATTTCATCGTTTTGATGTCTTCACTATTATTATACAATGTAGAAAATAGTAAAAATAAAGAAAAACCCTTGAATGAGTAGGTGTGAATGGCACTGTACATGGAGTGATAGTGTCAGTAACATTCATGTCAGCCTTTGACTGCATCACTATTGGTCTTTGTGCGAGTTATTGATGTGTTGAAGGTACTGAACTGTCTGTTCAAGCAGTTGACACAGAGTTTGGACACTCATCGGTACCACACTGAGGGGCGCCTCTGGCAGCTCCGGACTGAGGGACGGCTCTGGCAGCTCCGGACTGACGGGCGACTCTGGCAGCTCCGGAATGACGGGCGACTCTGGCAGCTCCGGAATGACGGGCGACTCTGGCAGCTCCGGAATGACGGGCGACTCTGGCAGCTCCGGAATGACGGGCGGCTCTGGCAGCTCCTGACTGAAGGGAAAATCTGGAGGGAGGAGACGGAGAGACAGCCTGGTATGTGGGGCTGCCACAGGACCCACCAGGCTGGGGAGACCTACAGGAGGCCCGGAGTGTGGAGGAGGCACCGGATGGACCAGGCTGTGGGGGAACACTGGAGCTCTGGTGCGCAGCCTTGGCACCACTCCTCCAGGCTGGATGACCACTTTAGCCGGGACCCTCCAGAGTGCAGGCACAGATTGAACCAGGCTGTGGGGGAGCACTGGAGATCTGGTGCATACTACTCGCACCTCTCCCTTATGCTCAATGCCCACATTCGCCCGGCACGGGGGGAGTGCAGGCATAGGACGCACTGCACCCTCCTAGCGCCCCGGAGAGACAGCACGCAGAGCCGGCGCAGGATACCCTGGGCCAAAACGGCGTACTGGAGACCAGACACGCTGAGCCGGCACAACACGCCCTGGCTGGATGCCCACTCTCGCATGGCACTTGCGGGGGGCTGGCCTATAGCGCTCCGGCAATGAGCGCGTACTGGCGACACCGTGCGCTTGACCGCATAACACGGTGCCTGACCGTGTGCGCTTCTTCCGGTAAGCACAGGGAGTTGGCTCAGGTCTATCGCCTGACTCCGCCAATCTCCCCGTGTGCCCACACCTACAGCACCCGATGTAACAGGAAGGCCAAAAAGATCATCAAGGACATCAACCACCCGAGCCACTGCCTGTTCACGCCACTACCATCCAGAAGGCGAAGTCAGTACAGGTGCATCAAAGCTGGGACCGAGAGACTGAAAAACAGCTTCTATCTCAACGCCATCAGACTGCTAAACAGGAATCACTAACTCAGAGAGGCTGCTGCCTACATTGAGACACAATCACTGGCCACTTTAATAAATGGATCACTAGTCACTTTATACAATGCACTCTAAATAATGTCGCTTTAATAATGTTAACACATCTTACATTACTCATTTCACATGTATATACTGTATTTTACACCATCTATTGCACCTTGCCTATGCCGCTTGTCCATTGCTCATCCATATACTTACATGTACAAATTCTCATTCACCCCTTTAGATTTGTGTGTATTAGGTAGTTGTTGGGGAATTGTTAGATTACTTGTTAGATCTTAGTGCACTGTCGGAACTAGAAGCACAAGGATTTTGCGACACTCACATTAACATCTGCCAACCATGTGTACGTGACAAATAACATTTGATTTGATTTGATTACCAAGATAAATATGGAAGCCTATAATGTGTAAAAACAAATTCTGATGCTATCTGAAATGCTGATTGAACAAATTGTATTCCAGATAATGTCAAAAGGCCAGCCCAGTGAATAAACAGTTAGTTGAGGGAGAGGGCATGACTAAGGGTGGACATGGTAAATAGTACTGCATAGAATCTGTGTTTCATCAGTAATACCATGAATCATTATATACAGTGCATTCAGACCCCTCGACTTTTTCTACATTTTGTTACTTTACGGCCTTATTCTTAAATGCATTAAAACTTTTTTTCTTCTCATTTTCTCATCAGTCTACACACATTACCCAATAATGACAAAGTGAAAAGTGATTTATAGACATTTTTGAAAATGTATTAATATAAAACAGAAATACCTTATTTACATAAGTATTCAGACCCTTTGTTATGAGACTTGAAATTTAGCTCAAATTCATCTTGTTTCCATTGATCATCCTTGAGATGTTTCAACAACTTGATTAGAGTCCACCTGTGGTATATTCAATTGATTGGACATGATTTGGAAAGACACACCCCTGTCTACATGAAGTCCCACAGTTGACAGTGCATGTCAGAGCAAAAACCAAGCCAAAGGTTGAAGAAATTGTCAGTAGAGCTCTCAGACAAGATTGTGTTGAGGCACAGATCTGGGGAAGGGTACCCAAAAAATTATGCCGCATTGAAGATCCACAAGAACACAGGGGTCTCCATCATTCTTAAATGGAAGAAGTTTGGAACAACCAAGGCTCCTCCTAGAGCTGGCCGCCCAGCCAAACTGAGCAATCGGGGGAGAAGGGCTATGGTCAGGGAGCTAGCTGTACAGCGACACTCACCATTAAACCTGACAGAGCTTGAGAGGATCTGCAGAAAATAATGGGAGAAACGCCCCAAATACAGGTGTGCCAAGCTTGTAGCTTTATGACCGATAAGACTCGAGGCTGTAATCGCTGCCAAAGGTACCTCAACAAAGTTGACCGACCTGTTCGATTTGGGCTTGTGTAGCAAAATAAAAAATGGTGTTCTTTACATTGGATAAAAGTAAAGTCTCATGGTATATCATACACTACAGTTGAGGAACAATGGGAAAGTAATTTTGCTTTGAAGGATGATAAACTTGCAACCTCTCTTTTTTTTAAATGGCCCTTGAGTGGTTTGGTACCTACTGGAGAGCTCTTCTTTGTCTACACCCATTCAGCATCATTCACACCCTCTTAAGCTTTAGCTCCACCCATCACTTTAACAATTCTCATGTTATTTTATTTAATTTAACTCGGCAAGTCCGTTATTAAGAACAAATTCTTATTTTCAATGACTCCTAGGAGCAGTGGGTTAACTGCCTTGTTCAGGGACAGAACAACAGATTTTTAGAACAACCTTGTCAGCTCAGGGATTTGATCGGACAACCTTTTGGTTACTGGCCCAATGCGGTAACCACTAGGCTACCTGCCGCCCCCAAAAGAATGTGTCTAAATGTTTCTCAAATTTGTCAATAAAGCTACAAATTCATAATCACTGACAAATACTAAGACAAAAACAGATGTGAAGCCTTTACTAACACTACGGTGATGACACAAAGAACCAGACTGAGAACATAATGCTGAGATGCAGGTGTCTTTATCGATGCCATACTGAAGTGAGGATTGTCATATCAGATGAGTGAGACAATGACACACTAATATGGCAGTAGGGTCAAAGGTTGAATGTCAAGGTTCAACCTCTTGGGACACAGCTGCTGTGTAACTGTACTGTAGCTATAGTTGATGGTTCCCTGCCCCAGGAAACTTTCCATACTACGGGCTCCATCTGTAACTCTGGTGGAACAGGCCACCAGGTGGTCGTCAGCTGACACATCCTTGTTCCACACCTCCAGATCCAGGTTGTCATCGGCCTCCACATCATTGCACATGAGCTCGTTACTCCAGGTGGGGTCTGAATTGTTGTTAATGATTTCGGTATTGCCAGGAGAGATGGTTCCACACCGAACCTTTACGAAGCCATGGGCTTTGGACCAGAAATCAACAGCACACATACTTTTTGTAGGTGACTGATGTCAGAGATCAAGAGGAGGTAACTGATGGTGGAAAACAGGAGGGGGTGACTTATTGTGGAGAACAAGAGGGGGTGACTGATGGTGGAAAACAGGATGGCGTGACTGATGGTGGAGAACAAGAAGAGGTGACTGATGGTGGAGAACAAGAAGAGGTGACTGATGGTGGAGAGCAAGAGAAGGTGACTAATGGTGAAGAACAAGAGGAGGTGACTGATGGTGCAGAAAAAAAACACCTGATTAACTTCTACTTGGTACTCATCCCGGATCCGGTAGCACCCTCATCAGTAAAAAAGCTGACTAGCATAGCCTAGCATAGCGCCACAAGTAAATACTAGCATCTAAATATCATGAAATCACAAGTCCAAGACACCAGATGAACGATACACATCTTGTGAATCGAGCCATCATTTCCGATTTTTAAAATGTTTTACAGGGAAAACACAATATGTATTTCTATTAGCTAACCACGATAGCAAAAGACCCAACCGCATATTTTCACCATTTTTTTACTGCATAAGTAGCTATCACAAATTTGACCAAATAAAGATATAAATAGTCACTAACCAAGAAACAACTTCATCAGATGACAGTCTGATAACATATTTATTGTATAGCATATGTTTTGTTAGAAAAATGTGCATATTTCAGGTATAAATCATAGTTTTACATTGCAGCCACCATCACAAGTCTCACTAAAGCAGCTAGAATAACTGTCACGTTCCTGACCTGTTTTCCTTTGTTATGTATTTGTTTTAGTTGGTCAGGGCGTGAGTTGGGTGGGTTAGTCTAGGTTTTCTATTTCTATGTGGGGTTTTGTGTTCGGCCTGGTATGATTCTCAATTAGAGACAGGTGTGTATCGTTTGTCTCTGATTGAGAGTCATACAAAGGCAGCCAGGGTTTCACTGGTGTTTTGTGGGTGTTTGTTCTTGTGTCAGCGTTTGGGCCACACAGGACTGTTGCAGGTTGGTCACGTTTGTTGTTTTGTTAATTTGTAGTGTTTGTTTGTTTGCCATTAAAACATGAATACCTACTACTCCGCATCTTGGTCCGATCCATGCTCCTCCTCGTCTGAGGAGGAGAACGACTACGACAACCTTTACAGAAACACCCACCAAACCAGGACCAAGCGGATTGGAGAAGGACGGCAAGAACAAAAGCAATGGAGAGAAGAGGAATGGACATGGGAGCAAATATTCAACGGAGAAGGACCCTGGGCTAAGGTGGGAGAGAATCGCCGCTCTCGGGAGGAGAAGGAGGCAGCCACAGCCCAGGAGCGCTGGTATGAGGAGGCAGCACGTAAGAGTGGCTGGAAGCCCGAGAGGCTCACCCAAAAATTTCTTGGGGGGGGGGGGGGGGGGGGGGTGGCTAAAGG